>NC_137784.1:138596248-138888136 GCF_963455305.1 Plecotus auritus
AGAGACTGAGACAGAAGAGAGAGAGAAGGAGGGGGTCAGAGCATTGAGAGGTACAGACAGACAGAGACATCAGGAGAAAGACAGGAAGAGACAGCCACACCCCCGAATCAGCTTGTCTTGGGTCTGATGAGCCCTGATTAGGGGGTGGGGCGGGGACCGGTCCATCTGCTGTTGCCTGTGCTGGGCCCTGATCTATCCAGACGAGGGCACCCCCATCCCAGGTGCACACAGGCTCACCATGCTATCCCCATCCCTGCTGCCCAAGGTCTTTGCCATCTTCGCCTTTGCCACATGCGGCAGTTACAGTGGGAGCTCCAGCTGAGCGTGGATTGTGCCAACAAGACCCACAGTCTCCTCAACATCGAGGTTGAATTCGAGTACCCCTTCAGGTGTGCCCCACCCTAGCCCACCCCTGGGACCCCAACAGACCTGGGAGAGGATGGGGGTGGGGTGGGACCTGCCAACCTCTCCTCCCCAGGGGCTCCTGCCCAGACCCTACCTCAGGACACTGTACCCGGTCAGGTCACTCCACATGCACTGAGCACCTACCTTGTGCCAGGCACTGCTCTAGGCCTCTATGACATGTGGTGAGCAAGACAGGCATAGGCTTCTCTGCCTGTGGAGTAGCCACCGCTCTGTCCCACTGCTTCACTAATAAACTGTCACTTAAAAAACAAAAGACAGGCATAGGCTGTTGCCCTCTGACTCTGCTCCAGTGAAAGGGAGGAGCAGGAGACGGGCAATAAAAAAGGTTCAAAAGCAAAAGCATATATAGCTTTAACACTATGTACTCAACTAATGTTAGCTGCTAGTAATTCCCATTCATTCATTTCATACACATGTTTCTGAGACTCTGATATATGCCAGGTACTGATCAAAGTGCTGGTGACATAACAGTGAACAAAATAGACCAAGCTCCCTACCCTCATGGAGCCAACAGTATAACAAATTAATTAATAAAGAGAATAATTGCCGATTGGGAGAAATTCAAGGAAAGGATCCTCATGCAGGGTTTTAGGATAGAGAATAATGAGGGGGTGCTGTTTAGCTCCAGGGAATGATTCAACTCCATTAAACAATTGTGATATTTATTGGCTCAAGAAATGTTTACCTCCTGACTGGCAGGGAGATAGAGACCCAGAGACACAATTTCAATAGAGGCTTCAGAGGCCCCTCCACTACTTGGACAAATCACATAACTGCTCTGGATCTCAATTTCCTCATCTATACAATGGGATAATAATCACAGGATCATGATGAATATTAAATAAATACTTATAAAGCGTTTAGCACAGTGCCAGGCACACAATCAGTACTCCATATGTATTTGCTAACATAAGGAAAATAAATAAGTTCAAGGGACTCAGGAAAGAGGTCATTAATTGAGTTGGAAATTGGAGGGGGGTGAGCACTTAAATGGAGGCTCGGGAGATTACCCAGGGTGAGAGGACAGGAAAGCCTAGCACAGGCCCTGAGCAATGGTGGAAAGAAAAGGAGGTGCCAGGGAGGTGTGGCCTGAGAGGCTGGGGAGCAACCAAGGATCCAACAGTTCATAGAAGCCAAGGAAGAAAGATTGGGAAAGGAGGGGGAGTTGGCAGCATGCGATAGTGCTGAGCGCAGGCCCTTTGAGAAGTCAGAAGACCACAAAAATCTGCAGTCACTCCCCAACACCTCCCATGCCTAGGACCTCAGGTCCTGAGGATCTGCCCTTTACCCAGAAGTCTCCCAGGAAAAATTCTGTGCCATGGGTCCCCCTGACCAACTCACCACCATCCCAATACCTCCCCAAGGGCCTTTCATTCCTCCTTGGACATCCCCACTCCCAACCCAGCATACTAGAAACCCAGCAACCCAAACCCAGATTTAACTCCTAGTTCCCAACATCTAGCAGCTGCACAATCTTGAGCAAGTGACTTAACCTTGCTGAACCTCTGTTTGTTCATCTGTAAAATGGGTATAATAATGCCTGCTTTAGCGAACTGCAGGAGGATCATTAGATGAGGCATTTATGCAAAATAGTAGGGGATCAATAAGTGTAAGCCTTGGGACCTTTGCTACACAAGGACACTGGCACAATTGGCTCAGTCTCAGGATCCTGCATCCCAATCTGAAGTGAGAGCTCTGTGACCTCACCACCACACACATTTCTCCCTATGACCCCCTCCTCCATCACACCACAAGAAAGGCCTTAGCCTCACACCCTTCCAATCAGCCCCTCCCTCCCTCGAATACACACATCATGTTCCAGGATCCCTTCTACCCTCCTGTCAGTCTGTCTCTTCCTATTTTGCAGTCTCTAAAGAAATGTAATGCATACATTTCTTTCTCTTGGGGACCTGAAGTAGGATGGAGAGAAGAATCAATATGATGTAGGGGGAAAATAAATGGTTCAGATCACAAGTCTGCTATTCCCTCGCCAGCTGTGTGACTTTAGTTAAGTTAATGTACTACACTGAGCCTCTGTACATTTCATTAACTAGACATTGATTGAGCACCTAGTATGTGACAGTTTCAGGCCCTGGAGACACAGCAGTGAACAAAACAAAGGGAAAAGCCCAGCCTTCTTGTAATTACAGAAAAAAAAAGAGAAAAATGGTATGTCAGTTGGGGTATCACTGCTACAGTGAAAAAAAAATGGAGCAAAGAAGGGGGCTAAGGAGTGCTGGGAAGGAAGAGTTGAATTTAATTTTAAATAGTAAGATGAGGGAAGGGTTCACTGAGAAGGGAACAACTGAGCAAAGCTTGAAGGAGATGAAGGGAGTAAGACATAAAGCTATCTAGAAGAGCATTCCAGTGCAAAGATCCTGGAATGGGAGGGTGCCTTGAATGTTCTATGAGTAGCCAAGTGGCCAAGGTGTCTCTGTTAAAATGAGAGATGAATAAAGCTTATTTCATGGGATGCTATGAGCAACCAATGAAATGTGACTGGTACACAGTAGGTGCTCTGTGAATGGTTATATCCTCCTCTTCCGGGGACCTTGTCAATAGCGGGGACTCATGACTAGGCAGGGGGGAGCGAATTCTTAAAGTCTGGGCCACACCTGCTACCTTTCTCTGCAGGCTGCACCAAGTGTACTTTGATGCACCTGACTGCAGAGGGGGCACCTCCAAAGTCTTCCTACTAGGGGACTACTCCTCATCAGCGGAATTCTTTGTCACCGTGGCTGTGTTTGCCTTCCTCTACTCAATGGGGGCTCTGGCCACCTACATCTTTCTGCAGAACAAGTACCGAGAAAACAACAAAGGGCCCGTGCTGGTGAGCCCCCACATCCACTTGTATGCAGGAGCCAGGGGACACAGAGCCTCAGGGAGCCAGTCATGTTCATGGGTTACATCAAATCCCAGACAGGCCCACATGCAAGCAGCCACCATAACAGCCACACATGCGACTGCTGCTGGTGCTGAACACTAAATCATAGAGTGACAGAGACACACTCACAGCCCACACAGAATCGCAGACAGGCCTACACCTGAAACCTGCTACCTCTCACACAACCACACAGTCTAGATCAAAGGAAGGAGCACACAGAGGTTCACTGTGACAGTCGTGTTTGTCATGCCACACAGACACACTGATTCTTACACAGGTGTACTCATATACCCTCATCCCAGACACAAAATGATACATATTCCCACATTCAGACGAAAGTGGACACAGTACTTTTCGCAGATTCGACAACCATCCTCCAGAATTCCCCCACACCCACACCCACATATCAACAATCACACTCCCACATCCTCTGTGTCACCCACAAGCCCAAGCTAGGAGGGCCACCTTCAAGTGAGTGCTGGGGAAAAGGCAGAGGAGACAGACCTCTTCTGAGGGACCCCCCTCTCCCAAGAAAGCCTGTGATCTGAGGAGGCCCCGCAACCCAGTATGAAGCAGCCCACTCACAAGTGCCATCCTTCCTCTCCCCTGCCCATCCTAGGACTTCCTGGCCACTGCAGTGTTTGCCTTCATGTGGCTGGTTTGCTCATCGGCATGGGCCAAGGGGCTGTCGGATGTGAAGATGGCCACGGACCCAGAGACCATTATCAAGGGGATACCTAGCTGCCACCAGAAGGAGAATACATGCAAGGAGATAAGAGACCCTGTGACCTCTGGCCTCAACACCTCCGTGGTGAGCCCTGGGAAGCTGGCTAAGCTGGCTGGGGAGGGAGGCTAGGTCACTTATAGTCTGGCATGGGATGTGGTGGAGAGAGAGAATAAGAGAATTCAAATACCCAGAGAAGGCATACCAACAGCAGAGCCTTGAAGGATTAGATAGCAATTGTAACTACTGTGACACCACAAACTGTCCTCAAGAGGGGAACATGAGATCTTCTGTACAATTAAGTTTGGGAGACCTGGATCTCAGCCCCAGCCTCATCATGTAAAATCTCCAGCAACTCAGTACCCTCTGGAACCTTTTTTCTTTTTTTAAAAAAAACAACAACATTTTTTATTGATTTCAGAGAGGAAGGCAGAAGGAGAGAGAGAGAGAGAGAAACATCAATGATGAGAGAGAATCATCGATTGGCTGCCTCCTACACGTCCCACACTAGGGGTTGAGCCCGCAACCTGAGCATGTGCCCTGACAAGGAATCCAAGCATGACCTCCAGGTTCATAGGTCCACACTCAACCACTGAGTCATGCTTGCTGGGCAACATGTATTTGTTTTAATATAAAAGTATGTTTACATACTTTATAGATGTGTAGTTATACATATATTTGGGTATACATATATATGCGCACTTACTCATCTATTAGTGGTACATTTAAATATTTAATTGAAGTTTATGCTTAATATTTTACTATATCACAAATTTAGATTTTACTATATCTTATACATATACTAGAGGCTCGATGCACAAAATTCGTGCAAGAGTAGGCCTTCCTTCCCCCAGCTGCTGGCACCAGGACAGGGCTTCTGTCACAGCCCCAGCTTCGTCCAGAAGGTCGTCCAGTCTAATTAGCATATTACGCTTTTATTATTATAGATAAACATGCATGTGTAACAGGTAAATGTGCAAATATATAAACAAATGTATGCAATATTACTAGATCCCAACATCCCAGGAATCTGAATTCTTTTTAAATATGTTTTTATTGATTGCAGATAGGAAGGTAGAGGGAGAGATAGAAACATCAATGAGAGAGATTCATTGATTGGCTTCCTCCTGCACATCCCCCACTGGGGATCCAGCCCGTAACCATAACCGGGCATGTACCCTGACTGGGAATTGAACTGTGACCTCCTGGTTCATAGGTCGATGCCCAACCACTGAGCCATGCTGGCGGGCCCAGGAATCTGAATTCTAACACGCTCTACTCTCCCCGACCCCCAAGGTGGTTTTTCTGCACATTGACGTTCATGCGCTGGGACTCGGTGGTCTGGGTTTCTGAAACCATCACCCTTCAGAAGCCCGAGGATCCATGCCTGAAGCGCACTGCCTCGAAGTTACCTGGGGCCACCAAGGCAACGGGAGTGTGACGACAACCTGGCTTTATCTCCCCGCAGGTGTTCGGCTTCCTGAACCTGGTGCTCTGGTTCGGCAACCTGTGGTTTGTGTTCAAGGAGACAGGCTGGTCCGCCCCATTCCTACGCGCACCTCCTGGTGCCCCCGAGAAGCAACCGGCGCCCGGGGACGCCTACGGCGAGGCCGGCTATGGGCAGGGCCCTGGCGGGTACGGGCCCCAGGATTCCTACGGGCCTCAGGGCGGCTACCAGCCCGACTACGGGCAGCCCGCCGGGGGCACCGTTGGTGGCTATGGGCCTCAGGGCGACTACGGGCAGCAAGGCTATGGCCCTCAGGGTGCGCCCACCTCCTTCTCCAATCAGATGTAGTCTGGTGAGTGACGGGCGGGCGGTGTGACCAAGGAGGGTACCTGAAAGGAGATGGGCGGGTCAGTGAACCAATAAGAGTCCGTAGTAAATGGTACGTGAGACGCAGGCCAGACCAGTGAGGGTGGGAGTTTGAAGGAACCAATACAGAGGCGCAGCTAGCTACAAGCGAAGAGCGAAAAACCTATCCAATGAATGGAAAGGAGAAGAGTGATGCTTGAAGATGGGAAGAATGAAGAGCCAATGGGAGAGGTAGAAGTGCAGCTCCGCGGGAAGAGAGGGGACAGAGAAACAGGCAGAGCAACCAAAGAAAGTAGGGAATAGCAGAGGGACTAGCGTAGTGGAGAATTAGCGGAGCATAGGAGCCGATCAGAGAAAAGGAAATGGTCTTAGAAATTACTGATAAGGCCAATAGATGATGAGAGTAAACTGGCTTGAATCATGACGGTCAAACAAGCTCACCAATCCGGGAGGAGGTGATTCATCTGCCACCTCTCTCCAACTCTTCAGGTGGGAGAGGTGGTGTGGAATTTCAAAAAAAAGGGATGGAGTGGGGTCATTGGAAAGGTTTGCTGGCCTTCTTGCCCGACCTGAAAAGAAAAGTGAGATTTCCCTCATACATGAGGGGGGAAGAAGGGGAGAAGAGGCAGGGTGGATGTCATGAAAGGGGAAAGGCAAGGAGGTGGCAACACGTGGATGGAGGTAGCTTCTGGCACTTGGCCAGAATGGAAAGGGCAGGAAGCAGTTTCTTACGCATCCCACAGCTAATTCATCAAAAAATCCTGTTGGCTCTACCTTCAAAGTATAATCTATAATCTTCCCACTACTCACTGTCATCTCCCCCAGACATCTTACGTTTCCACCCCCATTCCCGTTCTGTTCTATTCACAGCATTGGGAGAGATCCCATTAAATCTTAAGTCAAGCCCTAGCTGGTTTGGCTCAGTGGATAGAGCATCACCCTGTAGACTGAAGGGTCCCAGGTTCAATTCTGGTCAAGGGCACATGCCCTGGTTACAGGCTCTATCCCCGGTGGAGGGCATGTAGGAGGCAGCCAATCAATGATTCTCTCTCCTCATAGAGATATTTCCATCTCTCTCTCCCTCTCCCTTCCTCTCTGAAATCAATAAAAATATTTTTTAAAAAGTCAGGCCACCTTCCTCCTGTGCTCAGAGCTCTACCAGGGCTCCAATATCACTCAGATTGAAAGCCAAAGGCTTCACAGGGACCTACACAATCTAGCCCCTCCCCTCATTTCTCTAACCTCTCTCACCTCTTACCCTCCCCCCCGCCACACACACACACACACACACACTGTTCCAGCCACACTGGTCACCTCCATGTTCCAGGCAAAATCCAACTTCAGGGCCTTACCTTGGTACTTGCTTTCCTATTGGAGTTTCACAACCACACACACTGATAACCTCACCTGGCCAGGTCCTTACAAGTCCCATTTCTTACCTCTCTCATAGTACCCTGTGCTTTTCTTTACCACAGTTTGTAATTATTAGTTTATATATCTTTTATTAATTTGAAAGAGAGGGAGAGGGAGGGAGAAAGAGAGAGAGAGAGAGACATCAATTTGTTGTTCCACTCATTTATGCATTCATTGGTTGACTCTTGCATATGTCCTGACCTGGGATCAAACCTGAAACCTTGGCATATTAGGATGACATTCTAACCAACTGAGCTCCCCAACCAGGGCTTAGTTTATACATTTTTTGGCTGTCTCTTCCACTAGACTAGGGAATGTAACCAAGACATATTCATGCTGTGCACATACCACTTACAGGACTACTAATGTTAAGACAAATTTATTGAAAAAAATAATAGCAACAACATAGCATGTCTTTTTATTCTTCTCTGCTCACAATCTTCCCATGACTTACACCTCATCCAGAGTTAAAACTGATGTCCTCACAACCTAGTCCTATGAGACCCCATTACCTACCTCTCTGACATCACCTCCCACCACTCTCCCTTGCTTATTCCACTCAAGCCCCATTGACTTCCTTGCTGTACCTCAAAAGCACTGAATGTAGCCCCACTCCAGGACCTTCCCACTCCCTGTACCCCCTGCTTGGAATGCTCTCCCACCCCCTAGTTATCTGCATGGCTCATTCCTTCACCTCCTTAACTTCTTATTCCAATGTTACCTCTGTGGTCTTCTCTGACCACCCTACTTACTACAGCAACCTTCCTTCCCTTACTGGCACTCCTAAACCCCTCAGCCTGGTCTACTTTTTGTTTTTCCATTTCACTTATCACCTTATGTTATACTAGATAACTATTTTATTTTTAAATATATTTTTATTGATTTCAGAGAGGAAGGGAGAGGGAGAGAGAGCTAGAAACATCAATGATGAAAGAGAATCATTGATCAGCTGCTTCCTGCACGCCCCCTACTGGGGATCAAGCCCGAAACCCAGGCATATGCCCTTGACTGGAATCAAACCCAGGACCCTTCAGTCCGTAGGCCAACACCCTATCCACTGAGCCAAACCAGCTAGGGCTATACTAGATAACTTTATACATTACTATAAGCCTGGTGCACGAAATTCATGCACTCGGGGGGGAGGGGTGTCCCTCAGCCCAGCTTGCACCCTCTCGCAGTCCCAGAGCCCTCAGAGGATGTCCAATGGATGGCCTAGGCCCCACGGGAGCAAACCTAAGCTGACAGTCAGACATCCTTAGCGCTGCCACGGAGGCAGGAGAGGCTCCCACCACCGCCGCTGCATTCACCAGCCATGAACCCGGCTTCTGGCTAAGCGGCGCTCCCCCTGTGGGAGTGCACTGACCACCAGGGGGAAGCTCCTGCATTGAGTGTCTGCCCCCTGGTGGGCAGTGTGCATCATAGCAACCGGTCGTTCTGCATTTCAGTTGATTTGCATATTAGCCTTTTATTATATAGGATGTTTATTCCTTGAAGTCTGTCTCCCTTGCTACAATGTAAGCTCCACAAAGATGAGAATCTTGGTTTGGCTCAATATAGATTATAACCAATATAGATTATAACAGTTCCCATTAATGAACATCTTTGGGTTAGGGGAATGAGGACCATAATTTCTTTGGTACCTTACCTAGTAGGGCAAAATATACCTTCCCAGTAGGAGCAGCTGGGATGAAACTGACTACAGGACTCTGAGTGAAAGAAAAAGGAAGAAAAGGCATGTCAGACAGATGGTAAAGCCAGGGCAAAGGCATACCAGCCCAGCCCCTCCTGAAGGGCACCACCTGTGTCTGGACCCCTTCTCCTTTCTGTGTCTTTTGTCTCTACAGGTCAGTGCAGCCCAGGAGGACCCCATGGGTGGGCAAGAGCTCAGGAGAAGGCCTGCCCTCCCTGCTCACCCCTACATCCCAGGTCTCCGCCCCTCAAGCCAGGAGACCCTTAACTGTCCATATATATATATATATATATATATATATATATATATATATATATGAAACACATAGATATCTATTTGTCTGTCTGAGCTCTGCCCCCACTCTGCTCCCCTTATACATTAGGGCCCCAATCTTTAGTGGGCCCCTCTCTTATCCTTAGCCCTTTCCTTGCATCTCTTGGCCCCTCTCTGTTCCCTGGCCCGGTGCCCTGAGGTTGAGGAGGATTCTGAACGAGGGACAGGGAAGAGACAGACCTTGGCTGTGTGGGTAGGGTGGGCCTGACTTCAGAGTCTCTCCCTTCTCTCCCTCCCCTCCTCCCAACTCTGGCCTTGATTTCTCCAGCAATGTTTGAACAATGGCCATTACAGAAAATTCAACCCTGATTTGAGGGAGAAGGCAGATATTGGAGGGCTTGGGATTCAAGGTGGTCTTGGAGAGGAGCTCTGGGATGGAGGGGACTAGTAAGCAGGGAGGTTGGGTTCCAGACATACTAGAAGTGGAGTCCAAAGGAAAGGGGTGCCCTAGAGCATTCTGGAAAGGAGCTTGGAAGGAGGCTGAGGGTGATCTTTCTACAAAGATCACAGCTTTGAGTGAAACAGTGGGTGGGCCCCCTGTGTGGTCAGGGCTTGTAGTAGGACTTGGTTCTATGGAAGGGGTGTGACTTGGGGGCCTGGGGACAGGGTTTGGAAGAATGCTGAGAGTTCTAGAGGGGGTGTGGCTTGAACCAGGCAGTGGATGAAGCTCCAGAGTGGGTGGGTCTTGGATTGGGACCAGAGTCTACTGAAGAAGTGTGGCTTGGAACATTCAGGAGACTGAGTTTGACTCTAAAGCAGGAAGGCTGAAAGGGTGATTCAGTAATGGGCCACCCTTGGGGTGAGGAGCGTGGCCAGGGTTCTAGATCGGGTGGGGCTTAGAATGGGGCATGCTTGGTGGTTTCAGAGGGGACAGCCTGCCCCATCACCCCACAATGGAACAGTAAAGAATATATGTTTTAAAGTTGGGCAGGTTTGGTAGTGGCTAGGGCCTAAGGGATGTGTTTTGTTAGGGGTGGGGGGGCAATATCCCTCGCTAAGGCTAGGCCTGAGGGGGCCTAGGGAGAGCTGAGAGGTATGGCTTAAAGGGTAAGGGGTGGGATCCAGAGAGAGGCACCCACACATACCCTTCCTTGCCCACCCCCACGACGGCACAGTTAGGTAATCAGAGGACAGAGCTAATGGGCCTGTGGGGCCAGCCTACCCCTCTCCCCCTTTCTCCTACCTCCTTCCTCCCTCCACACCCCACCCGTCCTGGGATGGTTGGAGATCCGGTCTGGAGCCCCTATCCTACACCTTCTGCTGTGTCTGTGATGTCGGTAGTGCCTGTGACCGTGTGTTGCCATTTTGTCTGGCTGTGGCCCTTCTCCCTCCCCTTCGGACCCCCACCCTTTCCCTTGCCCTTCGGTATTGTTTGAAGACTCCCTCCCAGAGGAAGAACACATATGATTCATTATCCTCCCCTAAATAAAGTCCTCAACCACCTAGTACTCCTGGCTAGACTTCTCAGTGTGTCTTTTTTTAAAATATGTTTTGAGTTTAGAGAGAGGAAGGGAGAGGGGGAGACAGATAGAAACATTGATGAGAGAGGAACCTTGATCAGATGCCCCCTGCACGCTCTCCACTGGGGATTGAGCCCACAACCCAGGCATATGCTGATTAGGAATCAAACATGCCACTTCCTGGTACATGGGACAATGCTCAACCATGCCCACCAGGCCTCAGTGTGTCTTTTTTTAAAATATATTTTATTGATTTTTTTACAGAGAGGAAGGGAGAGGGATAGAGAGTTAGAAACATCGATGAGAAAGAAACATTGATCAGCTGCCTCCTGCACACCTCCTACTGGGGATGTGCCCGCAACCAAGGTACATGCCCTTGACTGGAATCGAACCTGGGACCCTTGAGTCCGCAAGCCGACGCTCTATCCACTGAGCCAAACCGGTTAGGGCTCAGTGTGTCTTTTTAGGAGGACACAAAGGAAGAGATGGAAAGGAGGTGAGAAGAAGCTTCACCACTACTGACCTGCTGGATGAGGTTCAAGTCACCTCGTCATTTTAGGCCCCCTTAACAGCATTTGGCCAAGGGATGCCTCGCCTGCAGATCATTCTAGGTCATGCTCAGAGTGGCCCTGTGCAATGCCCCACTACTGGCCACAGAAAATTGTCTTTCAAGGGCTCAGTTCTAACTCTGGTCCCTTAGTCACGTGCCTTTCCCACCTTGTTCTCAAATCCTCAAGAGGCTCCAATAGAACCCCATACTTCACAGGGAGACTTTCCTCTACTCATATCCTCAAATTTTTCAAAACCTGCTGTCTCTTCATTTCCTTGCCTCCCCTACCCCGCAGCTGGAAAACCGGGAGACCAGGTAGGCTGCAAGACAGGGGGGAGGGGAGCCATTCATTCATCCCCTTTAACCCCTCTCTGGAGCCAGAAGAGGCGGGAAGTAACAGAGATGTGCGGAATGGGGCAGGATGGGGCCTGGAAATCCCTGGCGCCTGCGATGAAAGGCCCTGCTGACCGCCGCCTCCGCCAGGCCTAATTAGAGACCCCAGCCCAGCCAGGCGCCCAAGTTCTGATTGCTGGCGGGGGACCCCCTCCTCCCAGCCCCGAGGCACAGCAAAGCTGTAGAACTTGAAGGAGAGACTCCCAGCTCTGCGACTGAGCTCAGGGAAAAGGATATCTAACTGGAGAGAGGAAAATGGGAGCAGGGGAGGAAAGGCTATTAAACCTTCTCAGGATTTAGGGGGCATGACAGCTGGGCCTGTAAGAATGGGGTGGGGGGGGGGGGCATGGGAACCTGGCCAGTGACTTTAACCTCCTCCTCATAAATCTCAAATTATCCTGGTTCTAAAGGAATGGGAGCAGGGCTGGGGCGGGGGGGGGGCGGTATATAAGATCTAGCTCTCTGATGGGACGAGGGAGCACCAGCTAGGGCTGCGATGGAGCTGGGAACCATTCTTGCAGCATTCATACAAGGGAAAGAGTCCTTCGGAACATCACTAGTGGGGAAAAGGTCAAGAGGTGGCTTTAACCCCTCCTCCAAATAAGGATCGAAGACAAATGGACACGAAGGGCCAATGCAAACCCTATTGCCCCACTCCTTACAGTCAGATCGCCACTACCAAGTCTCCCTCTTCCACTGCAGAGCTTTCAAGCCCTAAAATATCCTGTGAGGGGCCACGTGGCCCCTCGGGTTTCTGGGGCGCTTGGCAGCAGGGCAGGGGAGCTCTCCCGCACAGCGTTCCTGGGATGCGTGCCCTTCACCTCTAGGCAGGGGGCGCCTTGGCCCGGGAGAGACAGCAGGCCCAGGGGCGGGCGCTGCGGGGCGCGCTCCTCCCCTGGCCGGTGTCAGGTTTACGGAACAGAGCTTCCAGGCAGGACGCGCGGTGGCCTGACGGACGCGAGAATTCCTTTCGCCTGACCCGGCCCGTCCTGACCCTGCCCGGGCGCGCCATGTTCGCGCGTGGGTCCCGGAGGCGCCGCTCCGGGCGCGCGGTGAGCGAGACTCAGGGCAGCGGCGGGGGTCAGGGGTAAACTGAGGCCCAGGAGAGGGGGCAGGGGATAGGGGTAGCGAGGAGGCGCTCCACGGAGGGTTTGGGAATCCCCATCCCCAGAATTCCCAGACCGGTGGGGCTGGGGCTTCTGGAAGCCTGTAGATGGAGGAAGATGGAAATCTGGTAACCCACGCTCCCTAATCACCTCTCCGCACACCTTTAGCAGCACTCAAAGACCTGGTGTGTTTCCCTCTCGTGTGAATTATGGGAGGGGTCTCTGAGGGCCAAAAGATTGGGTCTTGCGTTCCTGGATCGAGCAGGGACCTTTTGAGCTTCTGAGGGAAGGAACCTCGCCCTGTACCTTGGCGGAAGGTGAACTGAAGAGGGAGGTCCTGCACTCCAGGGGTGCCGGAATACTGAGAGTCCAGGGATTGGGATTTGGGGTAAGAAGGCTTCCAGGCTTCCACTTGAGCAGAGAGCCTTTGACTTCCTAGATAGGAGGGTCTCTCTCTTCCTTTGGCGGGTCTCTAGGTGGGGCCTGGATTTGATGGTCCAGAGGAGAGAAGGCTTCTTGAGGGTTTCTGAATGCATGGGGGGGGGGGGGCCTCCTGTTCCATTGCAGGAGGGTCTCCAGCTCCTTGGGTGAAACCAGGGTTTGGGGGAGGGGTTCCTGTGTAGATCCCAGGTAAGGATGACGTCTCAGACTTCTACCCTATGGAACTGGAGTGCTGCTGGCCTCGTGGGTGGAGAAAGAGCCTAGATGAAGCCTGGGGTAGACACCCAGGTTAGGGACTCTGCCCTGAGTGGGGAGAGTACTCTGAGTTCTGGAGGAGGTGTTTAAGGCCTGGAGGAGTCGGAGGCTGCGGGGAGGTGTCCCGGTTGGGTGTGAGGAGTTGGAGGCTGGCCTGGGGAGGGGAATTCCCTGAAAAGGGGGCATAGAGGGAGGTGGCCTCAGCTGTCCCGCCTCTGTCTCTGTTGTGTCCCCCTCCCCCGAGCTCCGGGTGCTGTCCCAGCCTGCCCAGCGCTACCCAGGTAGGACAGGCCCCAGCGTGCGGTCTCCAGCCTTGGAGTGGAGAGGCGGGCCCTAACTTCTCCCTCCCCGCCCCCGCGCCCGGCGGGGTCCCGCGTCTGCCCCCGCCCACTGCAGCCTCCGGAGGCAGAGGACCCAGACCGCGGCCAGCCCTGCAACTCCTGCAGGGAGCAGTGCCCCGGCTTTCTGCTGCATGGCTGGAGGTAGGTGACCATGCCAGGGCCTTGCCTTTGTCAGGGCTCCACCCTCTGGAGGGAAATCCTGAGACTTAAGCCACGCCCTTGGCTTGACCGCGGTCCACAGAGGAAGCTCAATCAGGGAAAAAGCCACACGCTCTGATTCAGAGCCCCGCCCCCTGACTCATTCCCTATTGTCTGGTTCCCAGGAGAGCTCCACCCACGACACAGCCCCGCCCCAGAAGTGTCCTTCCTCAAGCCTGAGTCCTATCCCTAGGGAGATCTTTGGTCCTCCATGCCCCCTTCTTGAGTTAGGAACTCCTCTCCCAGACCCCTGTGCCCTATCTCCTGGAGCTCGATACCTAAAACAATCCATAATGTACTACAGACAGAGCCCTATCCGAAAGTTCTGAGGCTCAATACAGGCTAGAGCCCACCTCCAGGGAAAGTTCCCCCAAAATGTCCAGAGCCTCTCCTGAGGGGAAGCCCCTAGAGGTATAACTCCAATCTCAGACTCAGAACCCCAGCCCTACTCAGGCCCAAGTCCCAGAGCTGAAAGTCAGGGCTGGCCTTGAGACCCCACAGCTCTATCTCTTCACCTCCTCCACCCAGGCTCACAGCCCCACCCCTAGGCCCAGAGTCCTTTGGTGGTGATCATCTGCATGTCCCTGCCCCTCAGTTGGACTTTCTTGGGCTGTCAAGGGGTCCAAGTGGGCTGCTACCCTTAGTAATTGACCTCCATCCTGGCCCCCTCAGAAAGATCTGCCAGCACTGCAAATGCCCTCGGGAGGAGCACGCCGTGCACGCAGTGCCTGTGGACCTGGAACGCATCATGTGTCGGCTAATCTCAGACTTCCAGCGCCACTCCATCTCCGATGATGACTCGGGCTGTGCCTCAGAGGAGTATGCCTGGGTGCCCCCTGGTCTCAAGCCGGAGCAGGTGACCAGAAGGCACCATCCACTGTTGCTCTCCAGTGGGTGCACACACACTCAAATAGAAACCTATTTCTGGGGAAACACTCGGGTGTGTGGTCAGACTGTGCCTGTCTTTCTGACCCCTCTGAGATCTAGAGGTGATCAGCCCCCCAAAACTTGAAGGGAACTCTGAGCGATCACTGGGCCTGTTCACCCATTCCTGTTCTACCCCTTACCTCAGGGCTTATCCTAGCACTTCATTCACATCTCCATTGATTAACCCATTCAATAGTTATTGAGTACCTACTGCATGTCAGACACTGTTCTAGGTGCTGTGAGGACACAGCAGTGAACAAAATACACCATATACACTGAGTGGCCAAATTATTATGATCTCTGAATGCATAATAATCTGGCCACTCAGTGTGTGTGTGTATATATATATATATTAGAGGCCCGGTGCATGAATTTGTGCATGGGTGGTCTGGCCAGCCTGGCCAGGGGAGGGGACATGGGCGGTTGGCCGGCCTGCCTGCTGGTCAAACTCCTGGTCGAGGGGACAATTTGAATATTAGCCTTTTATTATATAGGATATACACTGAGCGGCCAGATTATTATGCATTCAGAGATCATAATAATCTGGCCACTCAGTATATATATCCATGTAGAGGTTAAATTCCTGAAGGGAGCCAATAATGTCATATGGTGTAAGGTCCATGGATTAAAGAAAAGCAGGGAAGAAGTTGGGGGGTGGAGAGAGATGTTAGGATTGTAAATAGGGTGTCCAGGTAAGCCTTTGTGAGAATATGATTTTTGAGCTTCCTGAAGGACATGAGAGTGAACCATGCAGAAATACTAGGTTAGAGAGATCTAGGAAAATGGAATAGCTAATGCAAAGGTCCTGAGGCAGGAGTGTTCTTGGCATGTGTGAGGAACAGTGAGAATACCAGTACACTGGAGCAGAGTGAGCAACAAGGAGAGTGATGAGGTGGAGGTGGGGTCAAAGAGGTGGCGGGGACATGGTGAGAACTTGGACTTCTACTCTGAATGAGGGAGAAGCCACAAGAGATTTGTGAGCAGAGAAGGGATATGATTTGTCTTAGGATTTAACGGGATCCCTCTGGCTGCCGAGTGTAGAACAGACTGTAGGAGTGAGGGTGGAAGCAGGGTACCAATGAAAGTGAGAGCACTTAAATAGCCTAGGTGGCTGATGATGGTGCTGGCAGTAGAAGAAGTAAGTGGTGGTCAGATTCCAGTTGTAATTTGAAAGTAAAGCTGAGAGATTTGTTTGTGGGTGTGAGAGAGAAAGGAGTCAAAGATGACCTTAAAGGTGGGTGGATCAGATCAAGGTTGGAGGTCTAAGAGCATAAGTTAAGTTTGGGCATCCGGAGTTTGAGGTACCCATTAGACATCTGAGTGGCCACTTTGCTTGGAACTCAAGGGAGAGATCATAGAGCCGGAGGCATGCATTCGTGAGGCCTTAGCCATGAGGTGGACTTATGGTAGTCATGAGGTCCCAAGGGAGTGAAGGGAGACAGAGGCAAGAGGACCAAGGATTGAGACTGAGGACCCTCCCACATTTAAGGGCCAGTTAGTTGACGAACCAAAAGAAGAACAGAGGAGTGGCCAATAGATTTCCTTTTGGTAAGAGGAAACCCAGGACGGTGTGATGTCCTGGAAGCCAAGGGAACACAGTGAGTTCTGGAAGTCATTAACTCTGTCCGGTGCTACTGATGGGTCAAGTTGGATGAGAACTGAGACCTGAACAATTACTTTAACAGTGTGAACGTCACCAATGACCCTGACAGGAACAGCTTTAGAGGAAGGGCAGGGAAGGGTGACTGGAGTGGGGTCTAGAGAGACCGGGAGGAGGGGAAGTGGAAACAATGAGTGCACACAGCTCTTTTGAGGAATTTTGCTGTAAGGGAAGGAGAAAAGTAGACGCAGTAGCAGGAAGGAAAAGTGGGGTCAAGACAAGAGCGAATTCTTGGCATGTTTGGGAGGTGACAGAGATGATCCAGCCCATAGGAAGAAGAGATGGAGGGAGTCAGTAGACATTTCCTTCTGATGATTTTAATTTTCTCAGAGAGTAGGGACCCATCATCCCACTGCATTCCAATCACCCCTCATCTCAGTTGTTTTCTTCCATCCCCCATGTCCTCCCAGGTATACCAATTTTTCAGCTGCCTCCCAGAGGACAAGGTCCCCTACGTCAACAGTCCCGGGGAAAAATACAGGATCAAGCAGCTGCTGCACCAGCTTCCCCCACACGACAGTGAGGTGAGGAGAGATAAGACAGGAAGGGCATGTCAGGTAGGGGGCACAGCCTGGGCAAATGCCACACAGCTGGAAAGAAATGGGCAGGATCAGAGGTGAGCTGATCTGAGGTGAAAGGTCTGAAGGGCAGGGGACATTCCTTGGCAAAACCACACGTGGGACTTGGGAGAGGAGGTCAGGGATGGTTATTTCATCAGGAAGCACCATCTATACAGAGGCATTGAAGTAAACTTTTTGAGCATGGAAGAAATTTGAAAGAGGGTGGGGGGGCAGACAACAGGGGAGGAGCCTGTTTGACCCTCACTACCTCAGGCACAGTACTGCACGGCACTGGTAGAGGAAGAGAAGAAAGAGCTCAGAGCCTTCAGCCAGCAGCGGAAACGGGAGAACCTGGGGCGTGGCACTGTACGCATCTTCCCAGTGACCATAACTGGGGCCATCTGTGAGGAGGTGAGCCATGGAAGGCCTCAGGGAGTGAGTGGTGCCTTTGCTCCAAGCCCTGGGTTGCAGGACCCATATCCCTATCCCACTGTTAGGCAGGGACCGCCTCTAAGGCCTTCCTGGCCAGTGATGTCTGTGTGTAGGGCTCCCTGGTGGATGGGACTTGTTCCTCAGATCCCTCTGTTGGGTTGGGTCTGTCTCTAAGGAGGCCCCAATGGACCTTCTCTATTAGTTTCCTGCCCCCCACACACCTCTCGGGTCCTCTTGTAGTGGAGACTTGTCCTTAAGAACCCACCCACAGTGGCAGGGCCTGTCTCTAGAGCCAGGTGGTGGGTGGAATTTATCTCTAAAGCACCCTCCCCTCAGTGGTTGAAGCCTGACCTCACATCCTACTGTTAGGTGAGGTCTGTGGCTAAGGTTCCCCCTGGGCCTGGCCTGGCTCTATGGTTTCACCAACCCTGCAAAAACAAGACCTCCTTTAAGGCCACCCACGACGAGTAGGGCCTGTCTCTAAGGTTTCCCACAGGCACAGGGTCAGTTTCTAAGGCACTTTCCTCCTCCCATGCAGGTAGGGCCTTTCTCAAAGTTACCCCGTAGGTAAGGCCAGTCACAAAGGTCGACCATGGGGAAGGCCCTAGTATGATACACACCGTGGCTGATCCCCCATCTAACCATGTTGGCGAGGGTGACAGTGCCTATCTGTCACCTGGCAGTGTGGGAAGCAGATCGGAGGTGGAGACATCGCCGTGTTTGCCAGCCGAGCAGGCCTGGGTGCCTGCTGGCACCCCCAGTGCTTTGTGTGCTCCACATGCCGGGAGCTGCTGGTGGACCTCATCTACTTCTACCATGCTGGCAAGGTCTACTGTGGTCGCCACCATGCCGAACGCCTGCGTCCGCGCTGCCAAGCCTGCGACGAGGTGATGCCTTACTGCCCAGGGGAGGGAGTGGAGGGCGGGCAGGGACAGGGAAGGCCCTGCTGACGGCCACAGATGGCCTGCGCTCCCCCAGATCATCTTCTCCCCTGAGTGCACGGAGGCCGAGGGCCGGCACTGGCATATGGGTCACTTCTGCTGCTTCGAGTGTGAAGCATCCCTAGGAGGGCAGCGCTACGTCATGCGTCAGAGCCGTCCCCACTGCTGCGCCTGCTACGAGGCCCGCCATGCGGAGTACTGTGACGGCTGTGGGGAGCACATCGGTGGGTGAACATGGCATTGGACGGGGGGATGGATTAACATCTAGGCCACAACGCCCTGCCCCCTCCATTCTTTCTGCCCTCCAGGCCCTGCCCACCATTATCACCGTACTTTCAGTCTAGACTCTAGTCCAAGCACCATAACCCTATACCTTTCACTGCAGGTCCCATCACCGATATCCCCCATCCAGCCATACTTTCTAAATCTTCCTACACAGTACGAGGCACCACTACACATCTGGGCCCCCCTCCAGAGTGCCCTCTAATTCCCAGTACCCCAGGGATACCCTGTCAGCCTAGCTCCTATGCTCCTAAGCTGTACCCTATCCTTTAAGACCCGTGGTCGGCAAACTGCGGCTCGCGAGCCACATGCGGCTCTTTGGCCCCTTGAGTGTGGCTCTTCCACAAAATATCACAGCCTGGGTGAGTCTATTTTGAAGAAGTGGCATTAGAAGAAGTTTAAGTTTAAAAAATTTGGCTCTCAAAAGAAATTTCAATCGTTGTCCTGTTGATATTTGGCTCTGTTGACTAATGAGTTTGCCGACCACTGCTCTAAGACTCTCCATCAAGCTAGCTCAGTGATTTTCAACTCGTGTGCTGCAAGAATTTTTAAAACATGCAATGCCTGACTAATTAGTCAGGGGAACTGACCTCTTTTCCCTTAGATTGTCAAATAAAAAAGGACAACAGCCAACACAGCAATAGCCGTCTGGTGTGAATGAATCAAAATTATACCTATTTTTTGTCAGATCAGCAAAAACTATATTTTTGGTGTGCTGCAGAAGTTTAGTCATTAGTTTATGTGTTCCATGAGATGAAAAAGATTGAAAATCGCTGGCCTAGGTACATCATACTTTCTACCACACCCTGCTCTCTAAGATTCACTTCTTTCCCACCAAGACCACGCCCTACCACGCCCTGTCTGCACCACCCAGGCCTCTTTAAATCTACTGTCCTTCCATCTGAAGCCACCTTACTGTCTAAGCTTGACCCACATCTTAAGAGTCCAGTGCCCAGCCCCCACTCTGGGAGGGAGGACCCTGGAAAAGAAAGAGTAGAGAAGAAGATGTTAATCAGCCAGTTTGAGGTACCCTGTGGTGAGGACCAAACCTCGGATTTCCTGCTTTCTCCAAAGAAGGGCGCCATTTTGGAGGGGTGTGGGGGGGGGGTAGGAGTCTTGGGGTACCCTGCTTCAGATTCCTGCTCTCTTCAGAAGGGCCCCATTTGAGCAGGGTGGGACATGCCAGGGGGCCTCTGTCTTAGTCCCCCCCACCCCCTCGCGGTGTCCCCCCAGGCCTGGACCAGGGCCAGATGGCTTATGAGGGCCAGCATTGGCACGCCTCAGACCGCTGCTTCTGCTGTAGTCGCTGCGGGCGAGCCCTGCTGGGTCGCCCCTTTCTGCCACGCCGGGGCCTAATCTTCTGCTCTCGAGCCTGCAGCCTGGGGTCGGAGCCCACGGCCTCGGGGCCTGGCCGCCGAAGCTGGAGCGCCAGCACCGTCTCCACACCGCTCACGGCCTCCACAGCCTCTTTCTCTCCTGTGGAGGGGCCATCCGAGACCGCCACCAAAGGCACCAGCACTGAGGCAGAGCCTGGTGAGTTAACCCTGGAGTCCCACCCAGCCCCTCCCAGTCCCTTCTCCCCGCCCCCCCCCGCCCCCGCCAACCCCGTCCCTCGGGGTGACTTGCCCAGTCCCTTCACCTGCTGTACACCTGGCCCCACCCCCAAATCATCCCAGGCCTGGGCTGCACCCAAACTACACCTCCTCGTGAACCCTGTCTGCTCCCGTCTATACAAGGCCCTCGCCTACCTCAACTGGTACCTGCCTCAGCCCAAGTTCCTCCTCCTTTTCTCCAAACCCTGGACCCTCCACCCTATGGAAAACCTCATCTGCTCCAGCCTATGCCACGCCCCTTCCACCAGAAGCCACGCCCCCTCTCACCCATCCAGTCCCGCTCCTCCTGCATTCCAACTTCCCTCCGCTCCACTCAGAGCCGGTCCCAGGCCTCCTATTTCCCGGACTCCCCACTTCGCTGCCCTCTCCGACCCCTGCCCCCCACTTTCCCAGTCCTGATGGAAAGGGGAAAGGAGAAGGGCCTTCCGCAGGGCTCCTCTGGGAGAAGGCAGATACATACAGGGACTCCCTCCGTCTCTCTTTCCAGCCGCAGGCCCCGAGGAGCCCACCCGCTTTCGGAGAGGGGGCCCTCACCGCCACTCCATGCCCGAGCTGGGGCTCCGCAGCGCCCCCGAGCCATCCCCAGGGACCCCCGGCCATTTGGACCCTGAAGATGATTCTTTCAGTCGCCAAAGTGCCCCTCGGGTCAGCTTCCGGGACCCTCTGGTGTCTGACGGAGGCCCTCGGCGGACCCTGAGTGCGCCTCCAGCCCAGCGCCGCAGGCCTCGCAGTCCCCCTCCCAGGGCCCCCACACGTCGCCGCCACCGTCACCACCGCAGACGCCGGTCTGGCAGACTTCACCACCAATGTAACTTGGGATCGGACTCCGAATCTTGCTCCAGCTCCCCCTCCAGCTCCAGCTCAGAGTCCTCGGAGGATGATGGCTTCTTCCTGGGAGAGCGTATCCCACCGCCCCCGTACCTGACCAGGCCCCTGTCTGCTCAGGACACTGCAACGAAGACCCCCAACTCTCCGTCTCCAGGGGTCCCCGAGAACTCGGGCCCAGGGACGCCTCGCCAGGCCAGAGACAAGAACTGCATAGTGGCTTGAAGGCGAGGCTGTCCTGGAGGGCTCCATTTCTCCACTCTCAAGACTTGAGAATAAACCCCCTTCCTTTCTACCTCTGTTTGTACAATTGAAGTGTCTTAATATTTGGTGTAAAACAGGCCTGGCTTCTTCCCCTCTTTGCTCCAGCTGCCTCCCTTCCCTATTTTGCCCCTCCTGATGCTCGAGATATCCCCATTTGATCAAAGGATTAACTTATTCGTTACCATGTATTCTAACAATCTGTTTATTATTTATTCATATTTATCCCTCCACAGAACCACCTCCCACACTGAGGTGATTTGCAGTGTGTCACAACCTGGGGCCTGGAGTCTGAAACTGAGGCACCCCTCTCCCTCATGTTGCGGCTTAGGTGGGGGCATAGTTCGGGCAGAACTGGTGTCTGCTTCTAGATGCTTCAAAAGGGGAACCTAGGCACACCCATAAAGGTGGCCACACCCAGGAGGGTTGATTGGCAGGCTGGAAGACAAATTCTTCAGATAAAGGCACTTTTACCTCAATAGGAGGCTGGGAGTTGGCTAGGAGTGTTTGTAGGGGTGGGGAGCAGTGATTTCGATGGACGTTATTTGCAGGTTGCAGAGAGAAATCAAGGTAGTTCACCTACACTGGGCCATCTGTAGGGTCTGCAAGTGAGGAAAAGAGAGAAAGCAGTTTGGATCCATATGCCCACTTTACATACAAGAATACTGAAGCTTAAAAAAAAAAGAATACTGAAGCTTATGGTACTTGTTGATACTAAAGCCGTAAGTAGCAATAAGGGACAGAGCTGGCATTCATGCCCTTTCCTTCTCTCCTCAACCTCCTCAACAACACCCCCCCTACACACACACACACACACACACACACACACACACACACACTCACTTACCAGTAGGGGCTGCTGTGTGTCTTTGCTGCCTCAAGGGGAAAGTGAAATAGGCATCAAAGCCAAAGAGGCACGCAGCGATTAGGCCCATCACCTGGAAGTGGGGATGAGAGTGAGGGGCTTTGGATTAGGCTGGTCAGCCTACTCAGCCTCTCACCGCCTTGTATCTACTACCTCCAGTGACTGCTCCATGAAGGGATGGCGACTAAAGCCCCAGGTTGGGAAGCCAGAGAGCCCCAGAAAAGGTCAGAAACTCTCCCTTCTCCTAGTACTGCTCAACTCAGGAGAGCCACATGGTGGCCCCCCGTCTAAGTGGCACCATTCCCAGTGCACATGTGAAACAAAGTTCTAGCAGATGGCAGTCTAGTGTGTTGACAAAGATCCCGTGTCAGGCCAGGGATGGCCCTTTACAGCAAATGATGAACTTGGGAGGAAATCAAGGTTCTGGCCAGACTTTCCTGCAGACCCTGAGGACAAGGGTGGCCTGTTGTGGATCATACACTTTCTGCCAGAAGCAGAGACAGAAATGGCCCCTAGATCCTCAACTCTCTCTCTCTCTCTCTCTCTCTCTCTCTCTCTATCTCTCTCTCTATCTCTATCTCTATCTCTATCTCTATCTCTCTCTGTTTTGGAGCTGCCTCTAAAGTCTTTACCCCGGCGATGATTTTGGAGCTGTTTCCTTTCTCCACGAGCACAATGATGGAGATGATCAGGTAGAGGATGGCCGCTATGAGGGTTCGGAAGAAATCCTGTAAGGAGTAGAGAGAGGAGGGAAGTCAGCATCCAGAGTTCCCAGGACAATCCCAACTGCTGAGGCCCCTCCCTAGCCTAGCCACTTCTGTCCCCTTTCTCACACTCCAAGGCCAGTTGATGATCCTTATCCTGGTGTTCAGGTCACACATGTAGATGACAAAGAAGACAGCAGCAAGGATCATCTCAACCACTGACAGAGAGAAGTATGCTGATGTGGAAGCGATGAAGCAGATCAGAATCACCAGGCACAGTATCTGGAAGGATGACATGAGGAAGGGGACCTCCATCAACTCCCTGGGCTGAGGGGAGGGGTTAAAATCAGGGGTCTCTTGGCCCAACTGGCATGGCTCAGTGGTTGATTCTCAGTCAGGGCACATGCCCCAGTTGCAGGCTCGATCCCCAGTGTGGGGCGTGCAGGAGGCAGCCAATCAATGATTCTCTCTCATCGTTGATGTTTCTATCTCTTTCTCCCTCTCCTTTCCTCTCTGAAATCAATACAAATATATTTTTTAAAAAATCAGGGGTCTCTTGCCGAAACCGGTTTGGCTCAGTGGATAGAGCGTCGGCCTGCGGACTGAAGGGTCCCGGGTTCGATTCCGGTCAAGGGCATGTACCTTGGTTGCGGGCACATCCCCAGTGGGAGGTGTGCAGGAGGCAGCTGATCGATGTTTCTCTCTCATCGATGTTTCTAGCTCTCTATCCCTCTCCCTTCCTCTCTGTAAAATATCAATAAAATATATATTTTTTAAAAAAATCAGGGGTCTCAAACTCAGATGCCTACCAGGACTGAGAAGATGACAAATAATCATAGCTACACACTTACTGTGTGCTCATTGTGTTCCCAACATTGTTCTACGAGCTGTACAAGTATTAACTCACGTAATCATCCCTACAACCTAATAGACTGGGTACTGTTATTAGTATCTTTATTTGATAGATGAGAAAAGTGGGACACAGAGACATTAAGTGACTTGCCCAGGGTCACCCAGCTAGGAAAGGTAGAGTTGGGTGCCTCAGTTTCCCCTTTCCCCTTCTAAGATAGGGGCGACCTGCTGGGAGTGGCCCTGCCAGGTGTTTTGTGAGCAGTGCTGGAGCCAGCTTGGGGCGGGCAGGACGTGCAGTTCCCCAGGCAACCCCTTTGGGAAGCCCTGAGAGTGTCACCAGAGGGGCAGGGCTCCGGTTAAAGGCACCGCAGCCCTTTTACAAGTGACTCAAAGGCGGCGTCCACTTTGAGGGGTGGGGCCGGGAAACGGAGGCTCCGAAACAGCTAAGGACCTCCCGCCCCACCACAGAAGGGCCAGAAAGAACCAGAGAACAGCTGGGCGCCCAACCCGGAGGACTAGCACGGGGCTCCACCCCAACAGGCCCCGCCCCTGGGCGCCCCGCCAGCCCGCCCGACAGCGCTCAGGCCGCGCCACGCCCTGCCGCGGGCGGTCCCCCACCTCCCAGCCCCCTGGAACCCCTTCCTTGAGCCCACGGATGAGTCCACGCGGTCTCCCTCCACTGCGTTCCCCATATGCACCATGGACCCCTGGCCTCACCCCGTGGCCCAGCAACTCCCGACCACCTTCTCCAAACGCCATCGACTCGCCCTGCGCCCCTGGTTTCGGGCCCCGGCTACTAACCCACTTCCCCCGTCCCTCTGCCCAGCACCCGCGGCCACGCGCCTTCCCCAACGTGTGTGTGTGTGTGTGTGTGTGTGTGTGTGTGCGTGCGATCCAGCCACTCCACCCCGCCCTTGCCCACCCGCCAGTCCCGGGACTCTCACAATCTCAGCAAACAGAAGAATTCCCTTGAGGGTGCGCACGAAGTTGGTGCAGGCAGCCCAGCAGCCGGGGGCCGAGAAGCGCTCGGAGTCCGCCATGGCGTGGGCCAGAGTCCCTGGGGGCGCGGGACGATCTGCTCGGTTTCTCGTGGGTTCGTGGACACTGCACACCCAGCCGTCTTGCCCTCCGTTTGGCCGGGAAGGGGGCCCTGGGGCGAAGGAGGGAGTGAATCACCAAGCCAAGCAGAAGCGGGCGGGGCCTGAGGGGGCCGGGCCAGGTGGCTGCCGCCCCGGAAGCCCCCTGGCCCCGCCCGCCAAGGATCGTCCCCACCCGGAGCACAGCCACCCGGGGCGCCCCATCTCCAGAGGTGCCAGCCTTTGAGACTTGGCACTTCGGGGTACCTTGAACGGTAATGGCGAAACCCTTTGCCCTTTTAGAATGCAAATGTTCTCAGGGCTGCCTCAACTCAGAACCCAGGGGAGCTTGCCTTTGGGAAGGACTGACTGGGTTTCCTGAGCTGTAAACAAACAAACAAACAAACGGTGGAGGCCCTGGTGAAACCTAGGTATATTGCCAGAATTCGGAATATTCCGAATTTTGGAAAATTTTTCCAGTGCAGCCCTAGCTGGATTGGCTCAGTGGATAGAGTGTCAGCCTGCGGACTGAAGCGTCCCAGGTTCAATTCACGTCAAGGGCAGGTGACCCGATTGCGGGCTTGATCCCTAGTAGGGACATGCAGGAAGCAGCCAATCAGTGATTCTCTCTCATCATGGATATTTCTCTCTCGCTCTCTCCCCCTCTCCCTTCCTCTCTGAAGTCAATATATTTAAAAAAAAATTTCCCAGTGCATAGATGGTATTACTTAACATTCAGTGGTGGGTGAGACTGCCCATTGTGTGTGTGTGTGTGTGCGTGTTCTAAGCATGTTAATATTTCCTCAAGCAAAGGCGTGGACGTTCACTGTAAGTGGATAAAGTAGTACAGAAAATTGTGCCTCGTTGAGCCAGATCAGGTTTTGTAACAAATGGTTCCAAATTGTGGGGAAACTGTCAGTTTCCAGAGCTGTGGGGACTTGGGAATTGCGGATAAAGGATCTCGGACGTGGAATAAACCTCTTGGCAGTGATGGGAATCGGACTGCAGTGGCGCACAGGCCGAGAGAGAACAGGGCCTGGTGAGCATCTGCTCAGTAAACGAGGGCAGACACTATGAATAGTGTTCGAGCTCAGGGTGTGTCTGATACTCTGTTCTGCAATCCTAGGGAAGTCCACTTTTCTGGTTCTGAGGCAAGGGGCTGTCAGCCCAGGCCTCGATGAGGAATGGAAAAGGAACAGGAGTTTTATTGCTGGGAGCTTGGCAAGATGCGGGGGAAGGCTCTTGGGGTGCCAGGCTGGGTGACAAGGCTGACAGCATTTGGAGAGTGTATTGCCCTGAGCAAGTAATTTCTCCTGACTCAGCCTGGATGTCTG
The DNA here is from genome assembly GCF_963455305.1 of Plecotus auritus. NCBI lineage: Eukaryota > Metazoa > Chordata > Mammalia > Chiroptera > Vespertilionidae > Plecotus > Plecotus auritus. Next base: position 138,622,608 of record NC_137784.1, read on the forward strand.
CATGTGAGACAGGCACCTGGTTAGGTGTGCTGGGAGCACACTCTCTAGGCTGGACATTGGTTTTATTTTCAGCTCATTTGAGAAGGAGAGAGTTGTGGCTGGAAGGCCCGGATAGTTCAACCGAAGGGCTTTCACGCTCTCCATCCCTTAGGCTCTGGCCCCTCAAAACCAAAGAAGGGACTCCCCTCTTTCAGCCCAGTGAAAGAGTGATTGGATAGTGGAAGGGATGAAGCCTACTTTCCTAGGACTCAGTGTGTGCTTTCCAACTGTGTGAAACCTGAAGACGTGCTTGAGTTTCTAGAACATAACATACTCTGCTCTTCATCGGGGCCTTTGCACCTGATGTTCCCGCTGCTGTCAATGCACTTCTCCCAGTTCTTTATACATCTCGCTTCCGGTCATTCAGGTCTCAGCTCAAGTGTTATGTCTTCCAAGAGGCCAGCAACCCACCATAATTACCTTCCCCAACATAACCTCCTTTTGCTGTCTTCATAACTCTCACTTCTGATATTTCATTTTCTTGTCTGTTCTGACATGTCTACCCCCAGCACAACAACTACACAGGGATAGAAATCTTTGTTTTCCCCCCCAGCATCTCACCAGTGCCTATCACACGCAGTACAAGGTAAACAGTTGGAATCAATTAGTACTTGTCAAATACAGGTGAGATTAAGGCTTGGGAATCAGGCCTGGATTAGATCTCGTTTCGACAACCCCTCCCCCAGCTAGACTAGGTATATAGTCTTTGGGCCTCACTTCCCTCCTCTGTGAAATGGGCATATCATATAGATGTGTAACCTGACGGATACAGCCGCAAGTGAAGCCAGTAGCAGGGATAAGGCTAAGTAAATGGTGGCTTGGGTTACTATTATTAGTCTCCTGAATTGGGCTCAGCCCACGCCCCCACAATGTCTACAGTGCTCACCATTCAAGGGTTTACATCTTCACCGCTTTATACCCCAACTCCCAGGCTGGCTTTGCAGGTCCTTCTCTCCTCCCCAGCTTCCCTCTTTGTTGGGGATATGGGGCCAAGTGTTCAGGATGTGGTAACAGCGAAGATGACTGGCCATTTCTGACCTCAACCGGCTTCGGGGCTACCCAGCTCGGAGTCCCGCTGGCCATGTAAGCCTGGGCTGGAGGGCTCTTTTCCCAGGATGGAGCAACTGGCCTCTCCCAGGCCCGGGAACGCCCAGCGTGTGGCATGTGCACACAAGCCCGGCTGCAGTTCGTCGCCATCTAGGGAAGAGGGGGGCGCGGCGCAAAGGTTCTAACAGCTTTTTTTAGCTGGGCCCGCTGACTCACACCTTCCCTGCCCCGCCCCGCCCCCAAAGGGGCCCAGGGCCCCAGCCCTTGCTCTGAAAGTGTCAGGCCGGAAGTGAGAGACCGCAGGTCCCAGCGAAAGAAGCCACCCGGCTTCCTAGCCCTGCTATCCGGCCCGCCTTGGAGAGTCTGGGTGATTCAGAGCCAGGGCTGCGGGTAGACGGGTGTACTCTCACCTCTGCATTCCCCACGCCACGCGCAATAATTATCTGAGCCCTGAACACCTCCAAGAAGGTGACATCAATGAGTGGACTGAGAAGCGGGAGTTGGCGAAGGGAAATGGAGTGGGGAGAACCCAGCCAGGCTGGGGACGGGCAGAAGCAGAGACTCCTCTGGAAGAGCATGGAAGGGACAGTACTTGTCAGTGGTTGCAGGAAGAGGCCCTTCTCACAGCGGATTGACCCTCCCCCTCCTTTACCGGGTGGACTGGGGAGCCCCACCCCGCCTAGAGCACCTGGCAAGTCAAGACGGAGCGGACCGATTTATTACCTCCCCCGCCCGAAACAAGAAGCGCAGGCTGGTGGTGAGGGAGGGCCATACCACTGACGCCGCGAGGGGAACTCAGGCTGGTCGACTGAACAGCAGGAGGGGGGACGAGACCAAGTGTCAGTTCTGCTGGCGATGCTAGTGCGAGGCGCACGGAGCCCGCCGGATCCAGGTGGGGCGGTACCAAGTGAGCACCCAGCCGTCAGATATGCTCAGTGCCTCCGCCTTCCAGCTGCCATCTCCAGGGCCAGCTGCGTGGCCGCCGGGACACCTAGGGCCCGCGAGAGCCGTTCCTCGCTCGGCACCAGCCAGGGCCCCGGGGAACCCGGGGATCGGTCGTCTGGGTCCTGCGTGCGGCGCTCCAGAGGAACCGCAAGGCCGTCTGCTGCCCCCTCTGGGCTGGGCTCCAGGCTGGGCCGGGTCGTACGGGATTGAGGGTGATGAAGTGGGGAAGCGCTGGCGCTAGGAGACCTCGTCGCCTCTGGTCCCCCAGGATCTGGGCTGCGATCTGGGAATGGTAGGAACGCAGATTAGATTGGGGGAGTTGTATAGAGAGCTGGCCCCTTGTCCACAGGTGGCCAGAAGACTCCAAGTGCTGAGACAGCAGAGACCCCGCCCCTTGTAAAAACCTTCCATCAAGACCTGGACAGGTCCTTCAGGAACAGACACTACCCCTCAGGACACCCAGCACCTCCTTTCCAGAGACCCTGCCCCTCCTGGATCCAGAACCCCTCAACCCTCAGAAATCATTTCCCACAACCCCCAAAGGAAAGCAAACCCCTCCCATCTAAGTCCCTAAAGTCTCCCATTGCACAAGCCACCTCCCTCTACTCCCAACCCTTCCCCTTATGAGCCCTTGTCTTTAGGAACTAGGTCCCCTACTCTCTGCATCGCCCTCCCACCCCCTTCCCACTAACCCCTCCCAGCCTTCCCCTCCGAGGGCCACGCTTCCTTCCGAACACCTGCTTTTCACCCAGACCCCTTCCTTCTTCCCCCCTCTCAGTACCTTCTCATCCTGGGATCCTCTCCACCTCACCCCCACGTCTGAGGATGCCATGACCCCCTCACAGACACCAAACTCCCAACCTTCCCCACTGAGACCACCAAACCCTTCTCACCCAGTACCCCGGCCCCTCTATTCTGTGGCCCTCTCCTTCCCTTTACAGATCCCAGATCTCTCTCCCCTGGGAAACCAACCATCTCCTTTCTGGGGTCCTCCCCCCCTCTCAGGCTTGCTGGGGTGGGTCTCAAGAGGCCTGCTCAGCACCAGGTGCAGCCGGGGGCCACCACTGCGAATCCGCTCCACGACCTGGGCGTGGGTGAGACCCTGAGTTGACTCCCCATTGACTTGAAGCACGAGGTCACCAGCCTGTAAGAGCACAAGGCGAGGGGTGTTGTAGGAAGGGCAGGTGGAGAGCTCCCTGACCAAGGAAGAGGGCAGGCTCACCTGCAAGCGACCGCTGCGCTGTGCTGGCCCGTCCTTCAGCAGCCCCCGCACTGCCAGGGGAGTGTCCCTGGCCGCATCTCGGCCTCCACTCAGTGTGAGGCCAAAGCCTGCAGAACCTCGAACCAGCTCCACAGAGAAAGGACCAGAGGCCTGGGGCGGCTTTGAAGCATAACGCGGCTTAAGCTGAGTCACTTGGAGCGGCACAGTGCATGTCCCCAAGGTCTCTGACCGACGATGCTAGAGTAAGGACAGGAGTGTACATACATTGCCAGTCTCGGGGCAGGTGGCCTGGATTAGGAGGACTAGGTGGTACCTGGGGCCGGTGTTCCACCAAAGTGGGATTAGGCAGGCGACTGTCCGTGACCTCTATGTCCGCAGAATCCAGCTCGCTAATGGCTGGGGGATGAATGGAGGGAATCCAGGGTTGAACTCCATGTAAACAGCCTAGGTCCTGCCCCGTGAGTTGCCATTCTAGCCTCATCTCATTGACTTGCCTCTAGACTGCACAGACAGAATTGCCTGCCCATTTAACTAGTCTCCACACACTCAAATGACTGTCCTGATCCTGATTTAACAATCCCAGCCCTGGCTGTTTGAATCATTCCCCACACCTTCCTACCTCCTTCTAATTACACTGGGACCTTGCACCTCAAATAAACCACAGGCCCACCTTGGAGGGTGCAACTCCAGGATTTGACTCCTGAACATTCCAGGCTCCACCCTCTAATAGCCTATAAATCTCAACCAATTCCTGACATTTTGAGATCCCAGCCACAATGCACTTATAGGCTCCACCCTCGACACCAGTATTCCAGGCCCTCCCTTAACTCAGTGCTCGCTCTCCACATTCTCCAGGCCCTGCTTCCTCATGAATGACATTCAGAGCCTCCCTGATGGGGATCCTCGCACACCCTCAGCTAATCTTCCAACACTCACCTACTGCCATAACCCTCCCAGTGTCACCTCCTAGGAATATTCTAGGATAACCCAAGGCCCCCAGCCCTCGAATTTCCCTCCAAGCCCTGTCCTCCTAACTCACACCGGCCCCCTGGGAGCCCAGCTCCAGTCCGCCCCCGCTCCCGCCCTCCCCACCCCGCACTCACCATCTTTGGGGCGTAGACCCAATGTGGCCCCCGCCCTGCGTACCAGCGCCGCCACATCAGCCGCGGCTCTGGCCGCCAGGGGGCGCGCGTCCAGCCGCGCCAGGAGCTGCCTGGCGCTGGGGCCCACGGGCTGGGGAGCACGGCGGCCTGCTCCGGGCGGGTGGGGGAGAACGGGTCAGCGAAACCCCGAGCTCGGTGAACCCCCACACTCCCCAACGTCCGTCCGAAGACCTAGAAGGCCCCTCAGGATACCCGAGCCCCTCCCACTCCCGCAGGAGTTCCGGAGGTCGCCGACTGTCCCTCTCGTCCCCTGCGAGCCCTAGCCTTCGCGGGTACGCGTGTGGACACCCCTCCCCCCGCCTCCACGACATCCCTGGGGACAGCTGTTTGGCCCAGTATTCCTGCACCCTCTGAAGGCCCCGTGACTGTCTCTGCAACTCTCCGAACGCCCCTTCCTCACCCTCATTCCAAACTCTTACCCCGCAATACGAGGGGGACCCCGACTTCCCCAGATGTCCCACGAGAACACGGTCTCCCCCCGTGGCCCGGGACTCCCGACTCCCGCTCCAGATGCCCTGGGCAATGCCGCAGGCCTACGCCCTGGCCCCAGATTGCCCCTCTGCTTATCCCCACGGGCCCGCGCCTAAGCCCCCGAAATTCATCAAAGACCCAGTGACCCTGGGCAGGCCCCTCCCGCACATCTCCCCAGAGACTCCTGAGAGCGCCCCCCCAGGCTGGCGCGCAGCCCCGTGGCGCGGGTGCGGTAGGGGGCCTCGAGCTCAGCCTGGGTCGCTGGGCCCCTGCCTGCCGCCGCCGCCAGGGTACAGGCTGCTGTTTACCACCTGTCAGAAGGCAGGGGAAGGAGCACACAGGCGGGGCGAGGTGTGCGGGAGACGCGCCTCCCCCCCCTCCCCCCGCCACCGCCGTACCTCCTCTGCTCCCCCTAGGGTCCGTGGCGCCCTTCGTGCGCGCCTCCATGACCCAGAGTCGCCCCGGTGGACAGCCTCCCGCGACGCGTTCGGAGCGCCCACGCGCACTCACCTGGCTGCCCGCCCGGCGTAGCCGAGGTGAGGCCGACCTGTTCCGTGCCTGGCGCCCCAGCCGGCGGGGTGACCTACCTGGCGGCAGGCAAGGAGGCCTTGGCTGTGGGCGCCAGCGCTTGGCCTCGCTCTGCCTTCTGTCTGAACCCAACCTTGCCAGCATTCTCTGTGACCTGAGCTCCGCTCCCTCAGCCCTAATCCTTGTTACTTTCCCCAGGTTTGCAGCCCTGGTGGCATGCCTCTCTGAGAACCCCTGCCCATCTCCAGGGCCCCTGCCCCTACAATTCATCCCTGAGGCTGTCCTTATACACCCCATTCCTTCACAAAATCCCCAGGACTAAGCATCTTCCAGTCGAAGAAATTCCCCACCTGCAGACCCTTGAGCACCCATCCAATTGGCAAGCTCCCCGTCCCATTTCTCAAGCATTGAGAAGTGCTTGGCAGCCTGCCCTCATCATCCATGCATTCTGGCCTTTCAATAACGCCACAGTTTGCAAGTCCATCCCACTCAGGGATCTACAGAGCCTCAATCTTCCGTTCCCCAACCTGTAAGGACCTCCCTACCCTATCCACCAGTTCAGGAAACCCCCAGCACAGGAATGAAAACTGCCCTCTGCACCTTTATTTTTTTTTTAATATATTTTATTGATTTTTTACAGAGAGGAAGAGAGAGGGATAGAGAGTTAGAAACATCGATGAGAGACATGGATCAGCTGCCTCCTGCACGCCCCCTACTGGGGATGTGCTGGCAACCCAGGTACATGCCCTTGACTGGAATCGAACCTGGGACCCTTCAGTCCGCAGGCTCTATCCACTGAGCCAAACCGGTTAGGGCCCTCTGCACCTTTAGAGCTGAAAATATTTTTTTTAAATATATTTTATTGATTTTTTACAGAGAGGAAGGGAGAAGGATAGAGAGTCAGAAACATCTATGAGAGAGAAACATCGATCAGCTGCCTTCTGCACACTCCCCACTGGGTATGTGCCTGCAACCAAGGTACATGCCCTTGGCCAGAATCGAACCTGGGACCCTTGAGTCCGCAGGCCGACGCTCTATCCACTGAGCCAAACCGGTTAGGGCTAGAGCTGAAAATATTGAGAGTGGGGTAGAGCAGTGAAGGAGGTTCAGTGTGACCCCCTCAGCACTGGGGCTGAGCTTGAGGTCCCTTGAGCAATCTGGGGCCATGGCTTGGGTCTTGAGGATTGCCTAGGGCAGTGGTTGGCAAACTCATTAGTCAACAGAGCCAAATATCAACAGTACAACGATTGAAATTTCTTTTGAGAGCCACATTTTTTAAACTTAAACTTCTTCTAATGCCACTTCTTCAAAATAGACTTGCCCAGGCCGTGGTATTTTGTGGAAGAGCCACACTCAAGGGGCCAAAGAGCGGCATGTGGCTCGCGAGCCACAGTTTGCCGACCACTGCTATCTGGTCAGGTCAGAGGTGGGGGAGGCCAGGGACCGAAGGAGGAATGAAAGCAGAGACCATTCAGCCCCGTTCAACTATGACAGCACTGGGACCAGGAAAGGTGGATGAGAGAGATTGCCCAGCAGCCAGAATGGACGTCAGGACACCATGCATCCACAGCCTGTAGTGAAACAACCAGGGACCAAGTGAATGCTGGGGATGAGTTGCCTGAAGCCGGTGCTGTTGTCACGTGGCTGCTGGGCCCTGGGCAGGTGCCCGAGCCGCTGCAGCCTTGCTTCTTCCTCCATGAAGTGGTAGTCACAGGCTGTCCCCGTTCCTCCTTCCACTACAGTAGCTCTGCGCCCAACTGCTCCCCCTCTCGGGGCTATGTCCCCAGACATCCCACACCTTTGCAAATCCGGAAAGAGCTTCATTTCTCCCCTCTCATTGGCTGGTGTCCCCTCCCACTGAGGTGCCTTCAAAGCGTCAAGTCCAGGACCCAACTGCCTCTCGACTCTCCAGGGGACCTCCCCGGTTTTTGAGCCCCCAACCCTATCAGGCTCAGGGCCCTAAGCCCTCCCATGGCCTCAAAGGTTCCAAGGGCAGCCCCTCCCCAGCTCACTAGTTCCTCAGTAGGGACTGGCTTAAGCAGATATTCACTGCAAAGTTACTGAGTGCCTGCTTGTACCAAGCTGGCATGGCCATGGGTGAACCTGAGAGGGGTCGGTGAAGGATGGAGAAAAGACAGACAAGAGAATAAAGCTGGGTCTAGGTGGGACGCTCCTCTCTGATGGAGAGACAGCCTACGCAGGCGTCCTCAAACTACGGCCCGCGGGCCACATGCGGCCCGCCGAGGACATTGATACGGCCCGCCGGGTGCCGCTGCCTGTCCTGCTTAGCAGCCGACGCGTCCCGGGTCCGCAGTGCACATAGGAATTTGTTCATAGTTTTTTTTTTAAACTATAGTCCGGCCCTCCAACGGTCTGAGGGACAGTGAACTGGCCCCCTGTTTAAAAAGTTTGAGGACCCCTGCGACAGCCTGCAAGCCCAGTCTTTATTTTATAGCCAGATTCGAGGAGGCAAAGTAAGGGCGTGGTCAAGATGTTTACAATGTTCTGCGGGGAGGGGGTTCGAATCTACTCAATTACATGCACCAAGCTTTGTTTACTTGCTGCACCTCCCGCAGCCCATGTCACTTAGCGAAGTGGGACCACAGGTTCATACCATAAGGTTAAGCTTACAACTATAGCCTTTGGCTATAATTGTGCTGGGACGTGCACGTGGCTTTGCCACGAGAGGATCGTGCCCTCTCACTAGTCCCAGGCTTGAACCTCTCCAAACGCTGTAGCCGCTCTCCACACCTACTATGTGCAAAGCTCTGTTGGAGGCTGCAGAGTTCCCAGGTAACTTGGGCTCCAGTTCTGCATCTTATTTTTAGGTGTCAGGTCTGGGCGCGGGGCCTTTAACTTCTCTGCACTCGACTTCCCCTTCTCACATGTGGAATAACAAGGTCCCCTGGGTGGAAGAAGGACCCCAGCCCAGGATCCAGGGATAAGAGAGGCACCCCGGGGTAGAGCGAGGCCAAGCGCTGGCGTCCACAGCCAGGCCTCCTTGCAGGACGCCAGGTAGGTCACCCCGCCCCAGGCACGGAACAGGCCGGCCCCACCAGGGCCAGGCCAGAGAGGGCGGGCGCTCCAAACGCGTCCTTGGCGGCTGTGCGTCCACCCCAACCCGGGCGACTGGGTCATCCTACTAGGGATGGAGCCTGCAACCAGGGCATGTGCCACGGACCCTAGGGGGAGCAGAGGAGGTACGGCGGTGGCGGGGGGGAGGGGGGGGGAGGCGCGTCTCCCGCACACCTCGCCCCGCCTGTGTGCTCCTACCCATGCCTTCTGACAGGTGGTAAACAGTAGCCTGGTACCCTGGCGGCGGCGGCAGGCAGGAGCCCAGCGACCCAGGCTGAGCTCGAGGCCCCCTACCGCACCCGCGCCACGGGGCTGCGCGCCAGCCTGCGGCGGCGGGGGGGGGGGGTGGCTCTCAGGAGTCTCTGGGGAGATGTGCGGGAGGGGCCTGCCCAGGGTCACTGGGTCTTTGATGAATGTCCGGGGCTTAGGCGCGGGCCCGTGGGATAAGCAGAGGGGCAATCTGGGGCCAGGGCGTGAGCCTGCGGCATTGCCCAGGGCATCTGGAGGGGGAGTCGGGAGTCCCGGGCCACGGGGGGAGACCGTGTTCTCGTGGGACATCTGGGGAAGTCGGAGTCCCTCTTGTATTGCGGGGTAAGAGTTTGGAATGAGGGTGAGGAAGGGGCGTTCGGAGAGTTTCAGAGACAGTCACAGGGCCTTCGGAGGGTGCAGGAATACTGGGCCAAACAGCTGTCCCCAGGGATGTCGTGGAGGCGGGGGGGGGGGGTGTCCACACGCGTACCCGCGAAGGCTGGGGCTCATAGGGGATGAGAGGGACAATCGGCGACCTCCGGAACTCCCGCGGGAGTGGGAGGGGCTCCGGGGATCCCGAGGGGCCTTCTAGGTCTTCGGACGGACGTTGGGGAGTGTGGGGGTTCACCGAGCTCGGGGTTTCGCTGACCCGTTCTCCCCCACCCGCCCGGAGCAGGCCGCCGTGCTCCCCAGCCTGTGGGCCCCAGCGCCAGGCAGCTCCTGGCGCCCCCTGGCGGACAGATCCGCGGTCGACGTGGTGGCGCTCGTACGCAGGGCGGGGGCCACAATGGGCACCGCCCCAAGGACTTGCGTGTCATTGTTCCCCACTGGACTATAAGGCTCTAAAGAGGAGGTCTAGCCGAGGCCGGTTTGGCTCAGTGGATAGAGCGTCAGCCTGCGGACTGAGGGGTCCCGGGTTCGATTCCGGTCAAGGGCATGTACCTTGGTTGCGGGCACATCCCCAGTGGGGGGTGTGCAGGAGGCAGCTGATCGATGTTTCTGGCTCTCTATCCCTCTCCCTTCCTCTCTGTAAAATATCAATAAAATATATTAAAAAAAAGAAAAGAAAAATTTCCTAATGTTTAAAAAAATAAATAAATAAAGAGGAGGTCTATTTTATTTATTTATTTATTTATTTATTTTTAAAATTATTATTTTATATTTTTATTGATTTCAGAGAGGAACGGAGAGGGAGAGAGAGAGAGAAACATCAATGATGAGAGAGAATCATTGATTGGCCGCCTCCTGCACACCCCCTACTAGGGATGGAGCCTGCAACCGGGGCATGTGCCCTTGACTGGAAATCAAACCCACGAACCTTCTTTGCGCAGGCCGACGCTCTAACCACCGGTCGGGGCTATTTTATTAATGTTTGAACCTAGAGCTTGTCGAGTATTAAATCTTGCATCGGTGGGCATTATTTACATGTCTATTTTGTATTATTTTACACAACTGGTATTCACAGATTTCCCCCCCCCCCTTAATTATTTATCTTACCTACACTTTCCACACCAGTAGGGCACAGTAATATGTACACAGTAGGCGTTCAATAAATACTTGCCAAATACCTACACGAAGAAATGAACGCAGGGCAAGAATGACACCTCCTCTTGGCCCGCCTACCTCCCGGAGGAATTACATTTCCCAGCATGCTTGGCGCTAAGTGCGTCTCTGAGGTAAAAGCGGCATTTACTTCCCACGGCCTCTTATTCGTCTTCGCGGGTAGATGCCGCAGTGCTTCATGGGAAAGGTAGTTCTCGCGCCCGTCCTCCGGCCTTCGGCAAACTGAGCCCAAACTAAACTTCCCAGCAAGCAGCGCGCGGACCTAGGAAGAAGAGCAAGATGGCGGACTCTGAAGAAGGTGTTTCGCGGCCCGTGGGACCCTCTACTGCCCCAATTTCGTTTAGCTTCAGTCGTACGGTTGCCCGAAGACGGCTGGCCGGCCATGGAGATGACCCGGGTGCGGCTGCGGAAGAGAAGGATTTCTTGAAGACCGTGGAAGGGAGGAAGCTGCAGAGGTGAAGCGCTGGTTCTTTCAACCCTTGGAAATCGGTGCGGTGGGTGCAAGGGGGAGGGTGCAGTCTGAGTTGATTGTCTCGGTGACAGTGGCCTGGAAAGCCTGAGTACTGCGTGAGGAAATTCGTGGAGGAGAGAAGGCGGGAGTTTGTAGGACAGGAGGAACTGAGCCTGATGGCCCTGGGCATTGATGAGAGAGAATACATCCTGAGAGGGGGGTGTCTGTAGGATTTGGGAGCCCTGAGGTGTGTACGTTCTGAAAGAAGAAAAGGAGGCGAGGATGACAGGACCCTAGTGTCTCAACTGAAATGGTGGGGCTTCTCCGATATGGGAACGGAATGAAGCGGCAGGTTGAGGTTGGGGGAGGCCATCCACGGCCTAATTTGGAAAGGCGGGTGTGGAGCCTGGAGCTCTGGAGAGAGCCTGGACTGAAGATGGTGATTTGTGGGTCATTGTGGAAACCATTGACTGAGGACTGATTCCTGAAAGGCACAGTTAATTGTTGGGGGTGGAGGAGAGGATCCAAAGAAGGTTCTCCGGTTATATCCAGAGATGTAACTGAAGAGCCAGACGGAGCCTGGTCCATGGGCCTGTGGGCGAGTTTGGCTCTGTGTTTTCTCTGAATGAAGGGTTGTGGCTCAGCACCCACTGACCATGCTACTCTTCCGACTTAATCCCTCTGTGTTCACATCAGCGTGAATCCCTCAGAAGCCCCCAAGGAGCTCGTCATCCCTTTGATCCAGAATGACCTTCGAAGGCAGCCACTAACCCAGGCCCCTGGCCTATCCACAGATATTGAGGCCACTGGGGATGGGGTGCTGACCCAGGCTGTGAAGGAGCTCATTGAGGGTGAGTGATCCCTCTTTGCCTTGCCCCGGTAAAGGAAGAACACTAGAAAAGCGGAAGGGTATGGTGGGACCTCATTGCTCCCTCCCATTCTTCCTTAGAATCCAAGAAGTCTCTGGAGGAAAGAGAGAATGCGGGTGTCGACCCCACGCTCGCTATCCCCATGATCCAGAAAAGATGCACCCCCAACGAGGAAGGGGCAGGCAGCGAGCCCCGGGCTGAGACAGTGAGCTGGCCCCTCACCCCCCTCCTGCCCCAGCCGCTCTTTTCCCTATCTGCCAGGCCTTCCCTGCACAGAGCAGGGAAAGTCTGTATGTGTATTAGAGGCCTGCTGCCTACCCCTTCCTCCTTCCATCCTTTGGAGTGTTTGAGGAACACCAAGGAGATTGATGTAACGGGATTGGAATGAGTGAAGGGGAGGGGTAGTAAATGCGGTCAGAAGTGGTAGCTAAATCAAGCAGGCCCTTGTGGGCCATGGTGAGGACTTTGGATTTACTCTGAATGGGATGAGAGCCATGAGAGGGCCCTGAGCAGAGAAGGGACAAGGCATGTTTTGACAGGATTTCTCTGGCTGCTGCGAGCAGAACAGACTAGTAAGCAGAGATGGAAGCAAGGAGACCTACTGGCTACAGATGATGGAGACTGAGACAAGAATGGTAGGAGAGAGACTTGGAAGGACAGCTAGGGTTTAATGAGAAAGGGAAGAACAGGGTGAGTACTCCTAATGGCAGCAGCAACCCAGACAGTGGCATTTTGGCAGGAAATCTATGTGATATGTATCCGACATGGAGGCAACTTGTGTGTCTGGAGTGAGTATAAAGAATTGAGGGAATTAAAAAAAAAAAAAAGAATTGAGGGAGTGATGATGAGAGGTGAGACCATGAGAGGTGAGGGTTGTGTCTACAGAAGGAACCAAGTCTGTCTGTCATACCCATAGACCTACATTTTGCCTCTTCACTCACAGTTTTTTGCAGTGCCTTTTGCTGTTTTGTTTTGAAATTTTTATTTATTGATTTTAGAGAGAGGAAGGGAGAAAGAAAGAGAGAGAAAAACATTGAGTTGTTATTCCACTTATTTGTGCATTCATTGGTTGGTTCTTGTATGCGTCCTGACTGGGGATTGAACCCACAACGTTAGCATAGCAGGATGATGCTCTAACCAACTGAGTACTCGATCAAGGCTGCAGTGCTTCTTTGAAGCGTAGTTTTCTTTTCTTTCCTTTTCCCTCCCTTCCTTCCTTCCTTCCTTCCTTCCTTCCTTCCTTCCTTTGTTTCAATGCTCACCTGAGGATATTTTTCTACTAATTTTTAGGGAGAGTAGGAGGGAGAGAGAGAGAGAAGCATCAATGTGAGAGAGACACATTGATTGGTTGCCTTCCCACACTCCCCAGCCAAAGCTGGGGATTGAGTCTGCAACCCAGGTACATGCCCTTGACCGGAATCAAACCTGGGACCCTTCAATCTGCAGGCCGACACTCTTTCCACTGAGCCAAACCAGCTAGGGCTGGAGCCTAGTTTTCTTACAGCCCCAGACCACCATCCCTTTTGACTGAACTGTTCTCATCAGCCTTCAGATGTCTTCTGGTTTCTCTCATCATAAAAACAAACAAACACACAAACAAAAAACTTACACTTCATTCTCCATCCTGTTCTAGCTTTGGCCTCATTTCTCTCGTTTTCCCTCCTCTTGCAGTTTCATCCATCCTTCCTCTCACTCAGCCTAGAAACCTTATCATCACCTTTGACTCCCCTCTTTATTTCATACCCTGTATACAATCTGTCAGCAGAATCCTATCATCTCCCTTTTCAAAATACATCTAGAATCTGACCACTTCTCCCCATCCACTACTGGCATGCTGGTCTGAACCACTAGCATCTCTCATCTGATCTATTACAGTTACTCACTAGCTGGTCCCCCACCCTTTAGTGACTCCTGACCAGCTCTCTTAATTAATTTCTTGCCAGCCCTCTCTGCTTCCACATCTCTGTTTCAGTCAGGTTGACTTTCAAGATGGTTTTCACACCTACCAGATCTTACCTGCCTCAGGGCCTTTGCTCTTAACTGTTTTCTCTACTTGCATCACTTTTCCTTCTCACATCCTCATGGCTCCCTGTTATCTCCGTCTGGTCTCTCCTCAAAATGTCAACTCAGTGACACTCCCTTCTTCATCTTTCGTATCTCCTTAACCTGCTTTCCTTTCCTTCATATACCTTATCACCACCTGACATAACATGTTTTATGTATTTTATTTCTTCTGTGTCCTACAATTAGAACATAAGCCCCACAAGGTCAGGATTTTTTTTTAAATATATTTTATTGGTTTTTTACAGAGAGGAAAGGGATAGAGTGTTAGAAACATCGATGAGAGAGAAACATCGATCAGCTGCCTCCTGCATACCCCCTACTGGGGATGTGCCCACAAACAAGGCACATGCCCTTGACCGGAATTGAACCTGGGACCCTTCAGTCCGCAGGCCGACACTCTATCCACTGAGCCAAACCGGTTAGGGCGGTCGGGATTTTTTTTGTCTGTTTTGTTCATTGCCTTATCTCCAGCACCTAGAACAGTGCCTGGCACTGAATAGGTGCTTTGTAAATATTTGTTGAAGGACTGAACTAGAGGCGTAAAGTGAGGGATGGCAAGAGTAAATCAAAAGTTACCCTTAAGCTGATTGGAAAAGAAGCATTGAGGGTTACCCAGTAGGGGATAGCAAATGCACTTCAGAGGCCTGCTACTGTAAACAAAGTCTGACTGTCCTTCCTCCTGAACCCGCAGGTGCCCAAGGAGGCCGATTACGAGGCGGTCCCTGTGGAGGCCTATGGGCTGGCCATGTTGCGGGGCATGGGCTGGAAACCTGGCCAGGGCATCGGTCGCACCTTCAGTCAGTGAGTTCTGGGGTAGGGCCATGGGGACAACAGACAGAATAGTAAACGAGACCCCTGCGGTCACTGCCCACCCAGAACCATCTAGGCATGGGAAGGGCACATTACCACCCTAACCAATTCAGGAGTCTCTTCCACTGCTGTTTCAAACTCCTATTTGCCCTTTGAAACTCCATGATTGGATCCCGTGTATGGAAACATTGCCTCTCTGGGCATCAGCTTCCTTGTCTGAAAAACGGGGATAATAACAGCATTGACTTCCCGGGTCTGTTGTGAGAAGTAAGTGAACTTATACATGTAAAGCACTCGCAGGAGGTCCTGGCCCCAAATAAGCATAGACTAGAGCCAGGGGTGGGCAAACTTTTTGACTCGAGGGCCACAATGGGTTCTTAAACTGGACCGGAGGGCCGGAACAAAAGCATGGATGGAGTGTTTGTGTGAACTAATATAAATTCAAAGTAAAGGAGCGGAGGGGAGAGCAAGAGAACCCTCCGCTCTTTCGGCTCCGTGGGCCGGATAGAACAGCCGAACGGGCCGGATCCGGCCCGCGGGCCGTAGTTTGCCCACGGCTGGACTAGACATTTGCTATTACCACACAGACTTACAATCCCTCTCCACAGTTCTAAACTCCAAACAAATTCTGAAAACCAAACTTTTTTTCATAAATGCTTTGGCAGCCAAATGTGACCTGAATTGACATTGTTTTGCAGTGTATTTCTCCTGCTTGGTATGAATATTTGTATGATTTCCCCTGTAAAAATATTAGTGTATTTGGTTATACTATGGATCTTATGTAATGGGTGGCATATGTAACATGTTATTAGGTTGAATCTAATGAAATTGCCATTTCTGTAGGTCAAAAGTGTTCCTACCATGAGATGGGGAAGTACACTCTTAAACATTTTGAAAGGGTGGAACTTGGATAGGGGTTGGGGGGGAATGGAGCATTGAAGACCTTTACATACCCCACCAAGCCCATATTTTGTGCTCTCTACAGAGTGGTGAAGCCCCCTGTCAGCTCACTGAGACCTAAAGGGTTAGGACTGGGCGCCAACCTGGCTGAGGTCCAGGCCCTGGCCCCCTCTGGCCCCCACCGCCCGCCGAGGCCAGGTGAGGAGCAAGAGAAGAATAAGGAAGACCAGCCTCAAGGACTGGTAGCTGGAGGAGCTGTGGTGGTTCTTTCTGGCCCTTATCGAGGACTCTATGGGAAGGTAAGGAACCAAGATGTACCAGGAGCCAAAGACAGGCAGCAGAAAAGATTGATGTGAGGGTCAGAACGCAGAAGAATTGGGTTTGGGCTAGAAAGGCTGGAAGTCCTTGTCTTTTAGGCCTTATTTGCCTTATTTGGTAACTTGGGGCCTCTTGCTGGGCCTTTCTGAGCCTCAGTTTCTAACTAAGGGGGAGAGAATGCCATATGCCACAAGTGCATAAGGATTAAATGCTTAAAATATGTCCAAGCCCCACAGTCTGGTGAGGGGAACACAGGGACTAGGTCTGGTCCAAGCCCTCAGGGGTCACAGTCTGGTGGAGGAGACACAGGGACCAGTCAGTCCCAGACCTCAGGGTCAAAGTCAGCCTTCAGATGTCAATGGCCATCCCTCAGACTCACCTTCCAGGACCTGGCCTGGACCAAGCTTGGTCCCCACTCTCAGGGGTCACAGTCTGCTGGGGGAGACACGGGTCAGGCCGATTAGAGGTAAGGGTGGAAAGCTTGGTCCTAGAAATGTAGGTCGAGTCCACTCAACCTCTGCCTAACTACTTCTTCCCAACACTTCAGGTGGAAGGCCTGGATCCTGACAATGCCCGGGTCATGGTTCGCTTGGCCATGGGGAGCCGCATGGTGACTGTTAGTGAGTACTGCCTACGGCCTGTCTCCCAGCAGGAATTTGGCAAGAACTCCAAGAACTCCTTGGATCCCAGTGAGTGAGCCTCTTAACCTAGCTGGGGATGAGAGGGCTTGTCTTGGGCTCGCATGGGGGGGGGGGTGTGTGTGTGTGTGTGTGTGTGTGTGTGTGTTCTGCAGTGGGGGCAGCAGTGAGAGTGGAGATAGTGGTTTATTCAGTTGGGTTGAAGAAAGGTTGATCTAGAACCCTGAGTCTTTAGCCTCTTTCTGAACTAGAAGAAATGGGTGTGGAAGCCATTTTCTACCCTCGGGAGGTCTATTTAGGGTGGTGAACCTCTCTTTTGCTAGGGGGTGAGAGCAGCTAGGACTATGGCATAACCGGGGAGGAAGGCATTTTAGGCATGTCGGCAGAATGGGGCGGTTTGGCAGATGGGAGATGGGTGCCAGCGGAGCTCCCCAGGATTCCTAGCCCACACTAGGCAGGCGGCTGGGCAGGCACTGTCAGCACAGGTTGTGGCGGTTGAGAAAGGCTTTCTGAAGGAGGCCGGGACAGTTGAGAGGAAGGGGAGAGCGTCCTAATAGTCCAGGCAAAGGCATGCTTGAAAGAAGGGAAACTTTGGTAGATGGGAGGTGGTCTGAGGCTGAGGTGTGGCCTGGGAGGAAAGGGTGAGATATTGAAGGTCTTTCCTGGTTCTCCCCCTTGAACAGGCCATGTGAGCAAAACTTCCTCAGGGCAACAGAACGGAACAGCCTCGTGGAAGGGTTCAGAACTTCCCACCCGGCAGGGAGCAGAAGAGAAGCGGAAACACCTTCCAGACCGGTGGGGCCCTGGGCATCTGGGATGACAGAGGAAGGTAGGGGTGTGGGGAGGCTCCGGCAGTCAGAGAAGGCTTCCAGGGCAAGGCAGGTGCATAGAAGGAACTAGAAACGGTACTATGGGTGGGTTTTACAGCATCAGCAAAGGTGCGGCAACCAGAACACACATCTGACTAAGCCTGGGGTCTGCCCTGTCTCTACAGACAAGATGAGCCTCCAGCCAAGAGCGAGAAAGCAGCCTCGAGGAGGCAGCACTGGTTGCACAGGGACCTGCGTGTGCGCTTTGTGGACAAACTGCACAAGCGCGGCCAGTATTACAACACCAAGGTAGGCACCCGCAGCCTAGGTCCCCCTCCTCCCCCAGGGACTGGGCCCCCTTCACTCGCTATCATTCTCATGTCCCCTGACCCTCTCCCCAGATGATAATCGAAGATGTCATCAGCCCAGATACTTGTGTGTGTCGGACAGATGAAGGCCAGGTCCTGGATGGTGAGTCTGAGGGATGGCCACTGGGTCATTAGCATCCTGGAGGCTGATCAAGAAGGCTGTCTTAGCCCTAGCCAGTTTTGCTCAGTGGCTAGAGCGTCAACCTATGGACTGAAGGGTCCCGGGTTCGATTTCCGTCAATGGCACATGCCTGGGTTATGGGCTCAATCCCCAGTAGGGGGCGTGCAGGAAGCCACCAATCAGTGATTCTCATCATTGATGTTTCTCTCTCTCTCTCTCTTTCTCTCTCTCTCTCCCCTTCTCTCTCCCTTCCTCTCTGAAATCAATAAAAATATTTTTTTAAAAAAGAAGGCTGTCTTAGCCTGGCTGCCGTGGCTCAGTGGTTGAGCATTAACCTACGAACCAAGAGGTCATGGTTGGATTCCTGGTCAGGGCACATGCCCGAGTTGTGGGTTGTGGGTTTGATTTCCATTGGGGAGCATGCTGGAGGCAGCTGATCAATGATTTTCTCTTATCATTGATGTTTCTCTCTCTCTCTCTCTCTCCCTCTCTCTCTCTCTCTCTCTCTCTCTCTCTCTCTCTCTCTCTCTCTCTCTCTCCCCCTCCCCACCCCCCTTCCTCTCTGAAATCAATAAAAACGTATTCTTTTAAAAAGGCTGTCTTTGACCAAAAGCCTGTCCTGGCGAAAGCTGGGAGGTTGGGCAGAGTTGAAGTTTTTTGCAAGGCCCAGCATCCTCTAACACAATGTTAGATACTTATCTGAGCCCCGCTTTCCACATCTGCAAAAGTAGCCTGGAAATGACCCATTTCTTCCTATTGTGACTGATGCCTTATGTGGGTGTGTGTCAAACTCCCCATGCAGGGCAGGGCTTAAAACATGGTCATAGTAGGCAATGTCTTGTTATCACCACCAACCATCATCATTGTACGTAAATGCTCCCTTTAGTACAAGTATTGCTAGGAACTGCTCCTTAGGTTTCCTCGTCTGTGAAATGGGTGTGTAGCACTCCCATCAGTCAACAGGGTACAGGTGGCTCCAGGGAATACATGAAAGACCCTTCTGACAGGACCCTGGCTGGGCTGGCCCTTGGCTGCAGACCTCACTCCCCTTTCCTTCTCTGCAGGCATCAGGGAAGACATGCTCGAGACCCTCATCCCCAAGGTCCAGGGCAAACGGGTGATGGTGGTGCTGGGGCCACAGGCTGGACGGGTGAGTCCCAGACCTGGGAATGGGCAGTGGGAGCATGCAAGGGATGTCCCAGGGTCTGGGTTGGCCTGGCTGACTTCAACTGTCCCTACTCTAGGTGGGCCATCTGCTGAGCTGGGACAGAGAGCAGAGCCAGGCTATGGTTCAGCTGCGGAGAGAGAATCGGCTGGTGGAGCTTCACTACGATGCTGTTTGCGAGTACATAGGCCCCACTGACTCAGATGAAGACTGACCCGTGGACCCATTCCATTCCGCAGTTGCCACTTACTGTTTGGTGTTGGTTTTTATGTGTTGTTTTTTTTTCAGTTACCAGTTCTGTACATTGTGAAAAGCCTGCCTTTGTCACTGCTCTGTCCTGCATTTGCAATACAGCCCTGGGACAGGAACAGGGCATGGAATGGATGGACCAGAAGGGAGGCTGGAAACAAACCTAGTATTTATCAGCAGTTCGTATAAAATAAAAAGCATTTCAAATACTTAGATGAAGAGCTCATAAATGGTATGCTGAGCTGTGAGTGGAGGTGGGAGGCGCGCCGAGGTGGGAACCACTTCATTTTTCAACCCTCCTGCCCTGCTTGGGCTGCCAGGCCATTTAAAGGATCCTTTCGCTCACAAACTCACTCAGAACACAGAAGCTATGAAATCTGTCCCCTAAGTAGATACTATGGAGTCTGGAACACCACATCTCTGGACAATTCTCTTCCTTTTTTTTTTTTTAATATATTTTATTGATTTTTTTACAGAGAGGAAGGGAGAGGGATAGAGAGTTAGAAACATCGATGAGAGAGAAACATTGATCAGCTGCCTCCTGCCCACCCCCTCTTGGGAATGCGCCCGCAACCAAGGTACATGCCCTTAACTGGAATCGAACCCAGGACCCTTCAGTCCACAGGCCGATGCTCTATCCACTGAGCCAAACCAGTCAGGGCTGGACAATTTTCTGAGCAAGAATCCTAGCAGTGGCTCTGCTTCTCCTCTTGGTTCAGAGCATAACTTGAGTCCAATGATGGCAGTGAAGAGGAACGGAAGCATCTACCCATGAATGGGATATGTTAGCACTACTTTCTAAAGGAGCCAGTTATTTTCATGGACCCCATTTTAGTCCCAAAACTTTGGCTTGAAGGTAAAAAAAAATATTTTGCCTTGCGGCTAGGTAGCTCAGTTGGTTAGAGTCATCCCAATAGGCCAAGGTTTTGGGTTTCATCCCTGGTTAGGGCACATAAAAGAATCAACCAGTGAATACATACATAAGTGGAACAACAAATCGATGCTTCTCTCTCCCTTACTTTCTCTCTCAAAAAAAATTGAAAACTGAGAAGGGCTCTGTCTCAGGTAGAATTTGGCTGCTCCAGGTAACTGGATTCTCAAAAAGGTTATTGTCAAAGAATCCTCACACTTTTCTGTTTAATGGTCTGAGATACAAAATCAACGAGGGAAGTCAGAGCTTAGGCACAATTTTTTTCTTTTTTAAAAATTGTTATTGAGCCCTAACCGGTGTGGTTCAGTGGATAGAGCGTCAGCCTGCGGACTGAAGGGTCCCAGGTTCGATTCCGGTCAAGGGCATGTACCTTGGTTGCAGGCACATCTCCAGTAGGGGGTGTGCAGGAGGCAGCTGATTGATGTTTCTCTCTCATCGATGTTTCTAACTATCCCTTTTCCTTCTTCTCTGTAAAAAAATCAATGAAATACATTTTTTTAAAAATTGTTATTGAGCCCTAGCCGGTGTGGCTCAGTGGATAGAGCATCGGCCTGTGAACTGAAAGGTCCCAGGTTCAATTCCGGTCAAGGGCACTGCCCGGGTTGTGGGCTCAATCCCCAGTGGGAGACTTGCAGGAGGCAGCCGATCCATGATTCTCTTTCATCATGGATGTTTCTATCTCTCTCCGTCTTCCTCTCTGAAATCAATAAATATATATTTAAAAAATTGTTGATTTTAGAGAGACAGAAACATCAATTTGTTATTCCATGTATTTATGCATTCATTGATTGATTCTTATATGTGCCCTGAGCAGGGATGAAACCCAAAACCTTGGCCTATCAGGATGACTAACCAACTGAGCTACCCAGCCAGGGTGGCACAATTGGTTCTAAATCATCCCCAGTCACTAAGTCATAGATGTAATAAGTAGGATTTGAGTTAGATCTAGGCCACTGGTACAAAGTCGTGATGGGTCAGAATGCAGCGCAGTGCTAGAGAACTTAAAACACCCTAGAGCAGGATAGTAAAGATAAGTTGCTATCCCCACTGCCAAGCAGAGGCAGACTGCTGTTTAGAGGCACAATGAGAATAGCCATGTGCTCCTAAGGTAAGAGATGATTACGAAACCTTCCAATATTTACTAACCCCAACATGAAGTACACTTGCACAGACTTGACGTTTTCGTCATTCCCTAATTCCAGAACTCAACTGTTTTCAAGATTGGCCAAACAGGCTTGTTAAGGGAGATAGCACGCACAAACCCTACTCCTAGTTCACCCATCTCCAGTCATTGTGAGTGCATGCACTACCCCTGGAATTCCAGGCTTGGTTGTATTTTTAATCTGGGGGAAGGGTCGGGATTCTAGAGTTTGAGGATTCTTTGACAATAACCTTTTTGAGAATCCAGTTACCTGGAGCAACCAAATTCTACCTGAGACAGAGCCCTTCTCAGTTTTTAATAATCTTGGCATAGCCGAACAGTGCTCTAATCAAAGGCCCTACCCAGCCAGGGCTTCAGAGCTTTTCAAATCCCGCTCTGAACATTCTATTCCCTAGCTCTTACTTTCATGTTTATTGGTCAACCTCTTGTTTGCTCTAACTCTTATCACCACTGCAGGCATCTGTGGAGTTAAATAATGACCACCAACTGTTTTGAAATGGCTATGCAAACAGTTCTGAGTCAGGTCAAACAAAGATGAGCTCTGTAAGGGGAAGTGTCTCAAGAACTGCCATACAGGTGACACTTATCTGGGTCTCACACCCACTAGGATGGCTTCTATTTTAAAAAAGAGAAGTGTTGGTGAGGATGTGAGAAACTGGAACCTTTAAGAACTATTGGTTGGAATATAAAATGGTGCAGCTGCTATGGAAAATAGTATGGCATTTCCCCCAAAATTAAAAAAACAGAATTACTATTTAATACATCAATTCCACTTCTAGATATATAGCCAGAAGAATTGATTTTGCACACCCATACTCATAGCAGCATTATTCACAATAGCCAAAAGGTGGAAGCAATCCAGTGTCCATCAGTGATTAAGCGAAGTGTGGCATCTATATATAGAAAAGCCTAAGTGACCAGAACAACTGGAATGACGGGTAGCTATGAAACGCACTGACCACCAGGGGGCAGATGCTCAATGCAGGAGCTGCCCCCTGGTGGTCAGTGCACTCCCACAGCCAATATCCGGCAGGCCAACCTCCCATGGTTCCTCTCCCCTGCCAGCAGGCCCCGCCAGCAGCTGACAGGAATGCCCTGGCTGGCAGCTGAAAGGCCCTGATGGGCCCTGATCACTGGCCAGGCCTAAGGACCCATGCATGCACGAATTTCATGCACAGGGCCTCTAGTATACAAAATAAACAAAAAAAGGGGGAAATGTGGTAATACATGCAATGTTATTTACCTTTTAAAAGGAAGGAAATTCCAATAAAAAAAAATAAAAGGAAGGAAACTCCAACACATGCTGCAACACAGATGAACCTTGAAGATATTTTGCTAAGTGGCATAAGCCAGTCACCAAGAGACAAATTTTGTGGTATCTAGAGTAGTCAAATTCATAAAAATGTAAAGTAGATGGTTCTGGTGGCAGTGACTGCAGCACATGGCGACCCCAGGACATCCTGCTCAGGAGACACCAGCGGCCCCAGCCCCAGGACACCCCGTGTGCAGTGACACCTCCAGGGTGAAGGCAACGCAGCTTCTAGGAAGCAAAAGAAGAAGAAAAGCCAGATCGGGGCCTCTGTGTCAAATGGAGCTGGGAAGGCCTGCTAAAAGCCAGCCCCAGAGGAATCCCCTCCAAGCCCGGAGACCCAGGCAGAGCAGCTGGCTCAGGAACTGGCCTGGTGCGTGGAGTAGCTGGAACTGGGCCTCAAGATGCAGAGACCCAGCCTGAAACAGAAAGAGCAGGCTATTGGGGCAATCCAAACCCTGCACAGCTAAAGAATCCCTCTGCCCCGGAAGAGGCAGCTGATGCGCTCCTTGTTTGGGGATTACAGGGCTCAGATGGAAGCCGAGTGGCTCGAAGCCCTGCGGGCTCTCAAGACAGCAGCCCACTCAGCCCATGTGCAGCCTGTAGGTGAGGCCACCAGAAAGAAGAGCTGAAGGATCTGCAGGCCCTGCCTAGAAAGGGGAACCAAGGCCACCCTGGACATTCCAGATGAAGAGTTTAGGTTCAATTTCTTTTAGTCTCTCCTCCCATCCTGCAACTGCCCCCCTCGCCCTCCAGGGTGTAGGGGTTTGCCTGGAGTGCACTTAGTAGGAGGGATGTGGGGTTGGTCTGTGTGTGGAGGGTCAGTTAACCTGGTGCCATGGCTGCTGGGCAGATGTGAGGCCAGCATATTGAATACTGTCTGACAAGCACAAGATCCCATTTGTACGTTTTCAGATGAATGGTTCCTGAAGAAGAATGTCCATTTAAAAGGCTTCTGCAGTCAACTGAAGTGTCATCATGTGACAGGAATGTCTTGCTCAGTTTTCAGGGTTAGACTATGTGGCTGAGGGTGAGGGGGAAGCTGCATAATTGCACATTGGTGCTCACTTAGGAAAGGCATGCTGTTACACCAGATGATGCTTAAGTAAAGAAAAAAAATAGTAGCCCTAGCAGGTTTGGCTCAGTGGATAGAGCGTCAGCCTGCGGATTGAAGGGTCCCAGGTTCGATTCCGGCCAAGGGCACATGCCTGGGTTGTGGGCTAGATCCCCAATAGGGGGCGTGCAGGAGGCAGCCGATCAATGATTCTCTCTCATCATTGATGTTTCTATCTCTCTATCCCTCTACCTTCCTCTCTGAAATCAATAAAGAACTATATTTTTTTTAAAAAAAGAAAAAAATAGTAAAAACAAAAACAGAAAGAAACAAAACAACAAAAATGTAAAGTAGAATGATGGCTGCCAGGAGTTAGGGGAGAAGGAAATGGGAGTTGTTTAATGAGTATAGAGTTTTGCAAGATGAAGTTCTGGAGATTGGAAGTAGAACAATGTACCTGGTAAATATCCTTAACACTACTGAACTGTACACTTAAAAATAGTTAAGACGGTAAATTTTATGTAATGTGTATTTCATTACAATTACAAGTACATGAGCCTAGCCAGTGTTGCTCAGTGGTTGAGCATTACCTATGAACCAAGTGATCCCCGGTATGATTCATGGTCAAGGCACATGCCTGGGTTGCAGACTTTATCCCCAGTGGGGGGCATGCAGGAGGCAGCTGATCAATGATTCTCTTTCATCATTGAGATTTCTTTTTTTTAAAAATATATTTCATTGATTTTTTTACAGAGAGGAAGGGAGAGGGATAGAGTTAGAAACATCATGAGAGAGAAACATCGATCAGCTGCCTCCTGCACACTCCCTACTGGGGATGTGCCCACAACCAAGGTACATGCCCTTGACTGGAATCGAACCTGGGACCCTTCAGTCTGCAGGCCAATGCTCTATCCACTGAGCCAAACAAGTTAGGGCTCATCATTGAGATTTCTATCTCTCTCTCCCTCTCCCTTCCTCTCTGAAACCAATAAAAATCTTTAAAAAAAATAAAAAGTGTACAATTAAATGTTTTTTTAGTATACTTACAGAGTTATAGAAACATAACCACAATCAGTTTTAGAACACTTTCATAACCCTGTTAACATAAAAAAACCATTGAAACCTGTAAAGAATTTTTGTGAGTTTATTTGAGCCAAACTATTGACATAGGCTGGGAAGCAGAACCTCAACAAATTGAGATAATGCTCCAGAGAATGGTGGGTTACATTTGTATTTATACATTGCAATCAAAGGAGGGACAGAGGTGGGTTACATGAAATTCATTGGTGATAGATTAAGGAGGTGGGATAAAACAAAGTGTGGGGGGGAGAAACCCCTGGGATTGGATAAAAAGTAAAATGATGGACACATAATTAGATGGGTGCAGGAACAATTAACATGTTAATGAAGAAATTTGTGGTATCTGTCCTGGGGCCCACCACATTTGGTTGTGCCCCAGGGGCTCCAGAAAAAGGGAAGTTACAAGTTACCTAGACATTTCAAGGGTATGTTAACATAGATGCAAAAAGAAGGATAGGCTCAGTTAAGGTAAAGGTTGACCTTGTCAGTGAAGATACTGGCCTAGGATGTAACTACTCACCATAACTGCGTTTAGTTAAAGTTTAATTTCAGACCATCCTTTGTGCTTACTTTAGGTCTCTGAGTTTGCAAGACTGCTATGCAGGCCTCCCCTGAGCTTGTCAGGTCAGCATGTGGCCCCTTTCGTCCACAACCCTCAAAAGAAACCCCATACCTCTTTTCAATCATTGCCCTTTTCTTCCTCCTCCTACCTCAGCCCCAGGCAACCACTAATCTACTTTTTGTCTCTATGGATTTGCCTATTCTGCACACGTCATACAAATGGAGTCATACAATATGCAAGTGGTCCTTTGTGACTGGCTTCTTTCACTTAGCATACTGTTTTCAAGGCTCTTGCCATTGGTTGAGATGACAGAGACAGGAGGGTATTTGAGCCAGGGAAATTCCAGAGATCTGTTTGGATGGTCTACATTTGAGATGCCTTGAGACATCCATGTAAACATGTCAAACAGGCCATAGCATATATGAGTCTACTGTTCAGGAGAGGTCTGGCATAGAGGTCTAAATAGTGGATCTCCCAAAAAATTGCAATAATTAAGGCTATGATACAAGATGAAGTCACTTAAGGAGACAATATTGTCTACAAAATTAAGGGGGCCAGGATCATCCCAAGGATACTCTAATATTTGGAAATTGGATAAAGATGATTAGTCAGAGATGTCGGAGAAACCCAAGAGAGTTGAGAGCAAGAGACTGTGGAATGTGCTGGGCAATCACAGGAGAGGATAGGGAAGTAAATGCTGCTTTGGCAAGATTATTACTCATCCATGATCTGGTTGAGCCGTCTCAGAGATATGGGAATGACAGAAGCCACACTGAATTAAGTTAAATATGATCTGGGACATGAAGAAATGTAGCATGAAGAAGGCTAGAAGACTGGCTTTGTTGAGGAGCATAGCAATAGAGTCCTCCATGGATGTTGACAACACAGTACATGAAAACATCTGGCCACCAGTAGGGGAACAGCTGAACACTGCTACATTTATTCCATGGAATGCCATGAATCAGCTTAAAAGAATAAATAAAACAGATGTCCACTATATATAAATAACTTTTGAAAGAGACAGAGAGACACATTGACTTGTGGTTCCACTTATTTATGCACTCGTTGGTTGATTCTCGTATGTGCCCTGAACCAGGACTGAACCCGTAACCTTAGTGTAATGGGAGGACGCTATAACCAACTGAGCTACCTGGGGAAGGCAAAACACCATTTTCATTTTGTAAATAAAGAGCTGGGTGGGAGAATTCCATCCCAGGTTTCTCACAGCCAAGGGTGGATAGCCTCAGCTTTCAAGGTCTCCAAGACCGCCCGCCTCCGCCCGAGGGTTCCCACCGTTTTCTCTCTAGGAGTCTGGGACCGTGGTCGGCAAACTGCGGCTCGCGAGCCACATGCGGCTCTTTGGCCCCTTGAGTGTGGCTCTTCCACAAAATACCACGGCCTGGGCGAGTCTATTTTGAAGAAGTGGCGTTAGAAGAAGTTTAAGTTTAAAAAATTTGGCTCTCAAAAGAAATTTCAATCGTTGTACTGTTGATATTTGGCTCTGTTGACTAACGAGTTTGCCGACCACTGGCTGGGAGAACAAGGTAGTAACAGAACGCGGCCACTCTAGCCCACCTCGGAGGTCCAAGTCTCGTTTGCCCAGAAAGTTAACTCCTCTAGCTCTCCAAGCTGAACCAAGTGGGAAATCCTCGGCCCTTTCCCACCCCTCTTCATTTCCCTCAAACACTCATGACCATGCGAAGCTTCCTCCACTCTCTGTGCCCTCCTAGAAGAACGCAGTTTTCATTCGAGTTGCTCCAAAACCCCAAAACCGGAACAAGGAGGGCTGTGGCCTCACCTTCCAGCCAGGAATGTGTCATTTCCGGTGCCAGGCTCCCTCCCCCGGAAGTGAGACCTGATGTAAACAAGGGAGCCGGGTGTCAAGGCCCTGGAGGTCAGAAAGCTGTGCCGCGGGCGGCACCCAGACCTGGGCCTAGGATCGGGAGGAGGAAGTGGAGATCAGGTCAGTACAGGTGGCGGGGAGCTGGGACATAACTCCAGAACTGGTCGGAGTTTGGGGTGTGGGCTGGGAGGCCTTTTGAGCAAGGGTCTTGGTGGTTGAGGGGATCTAGGACAGCGATCTTGAATGGGTGCTGGTGTTGGAAGGAGTATGAGTGCTATCATGGACATGAAGAAATGTTGGGGAGGGGGGGTCATTGTGCGAGGCATCCCTGGGCAAGGTTCTTGGGTGGTTCGGATCTTTGGAATGGGAGTCCAAAAAAAAGTGTGATCCTGGAAGGTGGGGCTGTCAAAAGAATGGGTCTTTGGGGAGTGAGGTGGTACGGGGCAAGAAAGGAGGTTTGGACTCTTGGAGGATGGAGAAGGATATGCCTGGGTAAAGTTCCTGGGGAGATCAGGGTTTGAAGGGAGTATGGGAGCTCTAGGATGGGAAACTTAAGGAAGTCCAGGGCAGGAGTGGGGGGATGAGTTATCCTAGGAAGGTGTTTTGGGAGGTGTGTCCTGGACAATGGTCTTAAGGGGGTAGAGGTGCTCTGGGGCAGGATCATGGGGAGAGGATAAGGGGTCTGGAGGAGGAATCTGTCAACCTAAGAAACGTCCAGACCTGTTGAATTTTTATTTTACTTAAGCCAAAACTGACTGCAATTGCCAGGACACAGATCTCAAATGTTTTGGAGAATAAGTTTGCAGTTTCTTTCATGCATTTGAGATTAAGGCAAGAACATAAGGAAGATTACATGAAGGTGGGAGAAAGCAAGGTGGAGATCCGATTAGAAGGAGAGAGGGATCTGAAAGGTGGAATTTCAAAGGTATGTTATCCTAAATTAGCAGAAACAATGGACAGGGCTTGCTTAAGACAAAGATAAGCCTTTTACTAAAGAAGTTATATGCCTGTGATGTGACTACCCACCATGACCTGCCCAGTTAGGAATATATAATCAGATCACCCTGTGGGGTTACTGTCTGTAGAGCCCCTTTTTGGTCCACAAAGCATAGGGGGACAGGATTCCTGGGGGTAGGTCCAAGCCAACCCATGTTGGAGTCATGGACAGTAGAGCACATGGAAGAAGCTGTCCTCCAGGGGTAGGGGACTTGGAGTGATAGGGGATTCTGAGGTAGGGTCTTTAGGGCATAAGGGGATCTAGGGAAACATCCAGGCTGGTCCTGGTGGGAGGAAGTTAGCATGGCATGAAAAGGGTTCATCTGGAGGTAGGCTGGGATCCTGAAGGAGTTTGGGGAAGCCTGTGAGGAGGGAAGGTGTGAGAACACTGTAGAGTGGTGGAATAGGTTGCAGGGGTTCTGGACAGTGAACCAAACATACTTGGTCTCAGGCCCAGGTCATGGAGGTGCAGGAAGAGATGGATGTTCTAGCCCCCTCTCCCCATTTGTTGACATGTGGAGTTGGGTGCTAGGTTCAGGTGTGAAGAGGGGAAGTGGGTGGGAGGTTGATTCCAGGCCATGTTGGGTTTTGGGGCCAGGATTGCCTGGGTATAGGGAGGAGATATCACTGGCGAAATTACTTTCTTATTACTTTCTGACAAGAAGCTTGTGAGGGCTGGGGAATAAGAAGGAGGTAAAGGGTCTAGGTCAGGGTAGCCAAATGTGAGAGGTTCCTGGCCATGCTGTTTGGGGTCTTGGAAGCTTAGAGTGGAGACCCCAGGACTCTCTGCCCTGTTTTTGTCTTCTTTGCAGTCATGCTGTGGTTAGTTGGTAGCAGAGTGGGAGGAGAAAGAAAAAAATCAATTAGGGAAAGGAGTTCTAGGACTTGGAGGGCAGACCCCAGGACTCTTTCCAACCCTGTCCCCCATTTGTGTCCAGGGAAGCAATCCTGAATCATGACTCAGCAACCACTTCGAGGGGTGACCAGCCTGCGTTTCAACCAAGACCAAAGTGAGAGACTCGTACCTGTAACCTTGTGGGAGGGAGGGAGGAAGGGATAGAATGGTTAGAGGTGGGTGTTAAGCAGCCTGTCCTCGCTTGACACGTGGGCATCCTTTGAGGCAGCCTGGATTCCTCCTATTCCCCAGGCTGCTTTTGTTGTGCCATGGAGACAGGCGTACGCATCTACAACGTGGAGCCATTGATGGAGAAGGGACACCTGGGTGAGCCATCGGTGGGGAAGAGGCAGTGGGTAGAAGGCATGGGCTGGGCATTAGCTTTCACCCTTGCTGACACCCTGGTCCTTGTCCAGACCATGAGCAGGTGGGCAGCATGGGCCTGGTGGAAATGCTGTACCGATCCAACCTGCTGGCCCTGGTGGGCGGTGGTAGCAGTCCCAAGTTCTCAGAGATCTCAGGTAAGTGCCCTTATCTCATCATCTGCCCTTGGCCCAGATTCCCTGGAATCATGGCCCCCTCCAGGAACCCCAAGGCACTTGAAGATGAAGATGTCAGAGCACCTGAAAGTCTAACAGTGAGGCCTACAGCTTAGAAGTCATGACTCTTATAGCTTAAGAAGCTTGATGTTTTGTCTTAATTTAACAAACATTAATTGAATGTCTCCTGTACACCATGTCTTTACCTATAGGGTACTTGTTGTGAGCCTGGTACTGTTCTAAGCACTTTATGTGTATTAACTCATTTAACCCTCACTGTAACTCTATATGGTAGGAAGTGTCAATATCCCATTTCTACAGATGAAGAAACTGAGGACCAGAGAGATTGAGTGACCTATGTAACCAATAGGTTTTAACATAATTTTTTTATGTATATCTTTTTATTTATTTTTAGAGAGAAGAAAGAAGAGGGATAGATAGAAACATCAATGAGAGAGAAATATCATTGATAGGCTGCCTCCCGCATGCCCCCTACTGATGATTGAGCCCACAACCTGGGCATGTGTCCTGACTGGGAATCGAATTGGTGACCTCTTGGTTTCTGAGTCAGTGCTCAACCACTGAGCCACACTGGTCAGGCTAGGTCTGAATATCTTGAAGCTGTCTCCCCAATGCTCACTTGCCTTGAGTCTCAAGTGCCATCTTATTTTAAAGGTTTTTTTGTTGATCCCATTGGGATATGGCAAGAGACTTGCCCTAGGCAAGTCAGGGAGTCTAGGATTTCTCACAAATGTTGGGAGTATAGGGACTAGAGGACCCTGCAGGCAGAAAGAGTGACAGGATTAAGTCCCTGCTTGCTTGCTCATGGGCTGTGAGGTCCTTGAGTGAATACTCAATCGCTTCAAGCCTCAGTTTCTTCACTTGTGAATGGGTATAACAGTTCTCATGCTGTGTGAGGCTCACATTGGATGTTAGTGAAAGGTTAAACAAGTGGGTGGAAGTCCCGTGGGGAGTAGGGTGGGATTTGTATCAGCAGGGCTGTCCCTCAGCTTAAACCTTGGCCCCCACAATGCGCCCAACTTCCCAGCAGTGCTGATCTGGGATGATGCCCGGGAGGGCAAGGACTCCAAGGACAAGCTGGTGCTGGAGTTCACCTTCACCAAGGCAGTGCTGGCTGTGCGCATGCGCCATGACAAGTGAGCCTGAGGAGGACTGGGGGTGGGGGAGGTAGGAGGTCCCCATGGCAGGTGAGAGGGTTAGTTCTGCCTGAACATCTGCCCTCCCCTCATGGCTGTTGTGTGTTATGTGATGCCTACAGAATTGTGATTGTGCTGAGGAACCGCATCTATGTGTACTCCTTCCCTGACAATCCCCGGAAGCTGTTTGAGTTCGACACCCGGGACAACCCAAAGGGTAAGAAGACCCAGATATGCAGGAGTAAGGGCAGGAGGCAGGGGATGAGGTGGAGGGGAAGAAATGAAGAGAACACGGGAGGGGTACACAGAAAGAGAAGCGGGGGGAAAAAGAGGCATGGAGAGTCTTTGCACAGAGATACTCAGATGGCCTGGGATGCACATACAGGGGTGGGCAAAAGTAGGTTTACAGTTGTTCATATGAGAAAAGATATGCAAGTTCTGATAATTAAAAGAGACATGATTCCTCAAAAGAATGTCATAATGCAGCTGTAAACCTTTTGTTGCCAACCCCTGTACTCCCCATCTATTCATCTTTCCATCCCTTAGGCCAGGCATCCTCAAACTACGGCCCGCGGGCCACATGCGGCCCGCCGAGGACATTTATCCGGCCCGCCGGGTGCCGCTGCCTGTCCTGCTTAGCAGCCGACTCGTCCCGGGCCCGCAGTGCTCATAGGAATTTGTTCATAGTTTTTTTTTAAAACTATAGTCCGGCCCTCCAACGGTCTGAGGGACAGTGAACTGGCCCCCTGTTTAAAAAGTTTGAGGACCCCTGCCTTAGGCAGTTCTCTCTCCCAACCCTTAGCCCTGCCCCACTCATGTGCTGCCGATGGCAGAGCAAACATACCTAGTAAGCACGTGGGTGGGTGGGTCAGGGATCCTTGGGCCTCCTGGGGCTGCCACAGCTGCGTAGGGAAGAAGGGGATCTGGTGGGGATCACAGCTGAGGACAGCACCCTGAGGGTTCTATAGGTAACGTGTATCATGGAAGGTTAAAGTCCAGCACTTATCCAGCTCTGTCTATTCTGAGACCCTGCCTGGCCACTGCCTCCCCTTCACCAGCCCCTCCCCCTACTTCATCCTCACACCCTAGGGCTCTGTGACCTCTGCCCCAGCCTGGAGAAACAGCTGCTAGTGTTCCCAGGACACAAGTGCGGGAGTCTGCAACTTGTGGTGAGTTGTCCAGTGGGCAGAAGTGAGTAGGTGGGTAGGCTAGTTCTCCCTGTAGACTCTGGGATCCTTCCCTCCATACTACCCCAAGGACAAACTGCTCCTTCCCATCATAGGACCTGGCAAGCACAAAGCCAGGCACTTCATCTGCGCCATTTACCATCAACGCACATCAGAGCGACGTGGCCTGTGTGTCCCTGAACCAGCCAGGCACCGTAGTGGCCTCGGCCTCCCAGAAGGGCACCCTTATTCGCCTTTTTGACACACAGTCCAAGGAAAAACTGGTGGAACTACGCCGAGGCACTGACCCTGCCACCCTCTACTGGTGAGCACAGGGTATGCATGGTGGGCCAGCGACTCCATGCCACATGACAGGTAGGCATAATTGCTGGTTTATCTTCCAGCATCAACTTCAGCCATGACTCCTCCTTCCTGTGCGCTTCCAGTGATAAAGGCACGGTCCATATCTTTGCCCTCAAGGATACCCGCCTCAACCGCCGCTCTGCGTGAGTACCCCCTCCCCCTGCCCCACCCTGCCATGTACCCATACCCCTGCCCATGTACCATACCTGAGCTTAGTCAGTATTGCCTGCAGGCTAGCTCGAGTGGGCAAAGTCGGGCCTATGATTGGACAATACGTGGACTCTCAGTGGAGCCTGGCGAGTTTCACAGTGCCTGCTGAGTCGGCCTGCATCTGCGCCTTCGGTCGCAACACTTCCAAGAATGTCAACTCTGTCATTGGTAAGTGGGACGAACCCTTGACTGGGGGTATTGCATGGGCAAAGGCCTGCAGGTTGGACCTGAAAGAATTTTAGGGAATAGGAAGCCTAAAGAAGCTAGAATGGGTGGTTCAACTCCATTATCAGTGAGGGGAGTGGCATGCGGGCAAAAGCCTGGAAGGAGATTTGTAAGCCATGGGATGCCTGTATTCAAGTGTGTGGCTTTGGCAGCCTCTAACTTTTTTACTGATCTTCCCCCCCCTCCTCCAGCCATCTGTGTAGATGGGACCTTCCACAAATATGTCTTCACTCCTGATGGAAACTGCAACAGAGAGGCTTTCGATGTGTACCTTGACATCTGTGATGATGATGACTTTTAAGGACCCCGTGGGTTGTGCTAGGGACCTGCAGTGGCAAAGTGCAAAGCATTTATGGGAGTGGGAGTGCTGAAAGCCACCAGCCAGCAAGCACTAATGGGGCAGGTGCACACTTTCCACTCCTCAGAGCAATGCCTAAACAGCTCATTTCTCCCAAGCACTTCTTGATTGTGTCCTTAAGGACTGTGTGCCCACAAGGCCAAGCCAGAGACCCAGAGGGGCAGCAGATGCCCTGGGGCTCCCAACCTGGAGAAGAGTACTAGGTCCCCAGAGGAAGTGCCCTAATCCAACCTGTGGGGATAAAAAAATTTTCCCAGAAAGAGCCAATCAATGATATGATGAATTTGAATAAAAATTAATAGTATTTATGGCTGGACCTCGGGGGTGGGGCCTGAAGGAGATGAGGCTGAAAGGCACTGCAGAAGTGTCCAGGAAAGGTGTGACCTACTTGGACAGGAAGGAGGTGGGATCCTGCTCCAGTCCTTCTGACAGTCCCTGCCTTCATCCCTGCTTAGTCCGGATGTCTGGCTACTGTTGTGCTGCCGGCGCCTCCCAGAACAGGGCCCCTTGGCGCCCCCACCTGGGAGTGGATGGGAATGCCACGCTACGCTGCCTAAATTTAGTTTCATGGCAGTTCCGGTTTTGGCGTTTGCATTTCCGGTCACGTGTTTTGCGCCTGCGCCGTCCACCTGGGTGGATAGGGTAGCAGAAGCCCCGCCCAGACTCCATTTCCCGGTGTCCGCCGCGGTGGCGCGGGGTGTAACGGGTGTTGTAGTTCGGCTGCTCTCCTGGCTGGTCCAGCTACATCGACTAGCAGGATGTCGGAGGTGCGGCTGCCACCGCTACGCGCCCTGGATGACTTCGTTTTGGGGTCGGCGCGTCTAGCGGCCCCGGATCCGTGCGACCCGCAGCGATGGTGCCACCGCGTCATCAACAACCTCCTCTACTACCAAACCAACTACCTTGTCTGCTTCGGCTTCGGTCTTGCCCTGGCTGGGTGAGGGAGGGAGGGAGGCGCCAGTTGGCCGGGGACGCCTGCAGGGCGTGGAGGGTGGGCCCGCGGGATTCTGAGAACCGGGAAGGGTAACCTGGGGTGGGGTGGCTGCAAGGCATGGAAGGGCAAATTCAGCAGAGATAGAAAACCTGAGGGCCTTGGGAGTGGGGACTTGGAGGGAGTGGGACCCAGTTATAAGGAGGCCCTGCGGCTGGTTACAGCCTAGCCGTTAGTGGGACTGGAAGGAAGACCTGGGGAGGATGGAGAATGTGGAACTGAAGGGGAAACGCCTGGAAGGTGGACCTGAAGATAAGGAGGACTTGAAAGTGGGACGTGAGTGTGTCTGGGATGGTGGGGCTATGTGAGTGATGAGGCTGGAGGCCTTAGGGCAGGGACGGGGATCCCTGTAGGAGCAGGTACTTGTTGGGGAATTTGGGCCAAGAAGGAGGATCCAGGGACTGAAGGCCTGAGACCAGACAGGGTTGGAGAGCCTGGAGGAGGGACTTGGGTGGGGATGTAGGATGAGAGTAGGACTTAAATCCTAGAAGAGGGTCCTGTAAGGACCCGGGGCCTGGGAAGAGAGAAATGTGTGGACACAGAAGGCCTGGAAAAAAAATCTGCAAGGGTTGTGTTTCAAGGGTAGGTTTGGGGGCAGGATGGGGTGGAGTACTGGAGGGGGGGACCCTGGAGGGACAGAAGGAAGGAGCCTATCTGGATGGGAGCGCCTGGAGCTCAAAAAGATGGGGCTGTAGGATTGAAAAGAAAGGGTCCAGGGCTCCTGGGAGTCGGAAGTCCTGGAGGGTGGACTTGCAGACAGGGCTGGCCAGAGTATTTCTCCGGCTTGCAGGGTCCGGAAAGGGGGGGACCCAAGCTCTGAGGGCCTGGAATCTGGTGCACGGTGGTCTGGGAGGCTTGGAAGCCGGGCGGCCCTCTCCCAACTGGCTGACTAGCTTAGTTCTATTGTCCCCGCAGGTACATGCGCCCGCTGCACACCCTCCTAAGCGCGCTGGTAGTGGCAGTGGCCCTCGGGGTGCTGGTGTGGGCGGCTGAGAGTCGCGCAGCCGTGCGCCGCTGCCGCCGCAGTCACCCCGCCGCCTGCCTGGCCGCAGTGCTTGCCGTTGGCCTCCTGGTTCTCTGGGCGGTGGGCGGCGCTTGCACCTTCCTGCTCAGCATTGCCGGGCCAGTCCTTCGTGAGTCTCCCCTACCCGGAGATACCCGGGAACAAGGCCAGCGCGTGCGCGTGGCACCAGGCCGGCCCTGCCCTGGTTCTTGGGGGAGGAGAGGGGGGCTGGGAGACTCAGCGGGCATGGCCACACCCCTTTACAAAGCACCCTCCTTGGCTACGTTCTCCTCTTCGGGGGAACGACTCTTAATACCGCCTTTCCGGGCCTCCTGGTGTTAAGTGCCTTCCACCAGCCACGTCCCGGTTGCTGCCAGCCCTCCCCAGGCCACAACCCTGTTACAAAGTGTTCCTCGGCCACAGTTTCAGGATCAGAGGTGTCCTGTGCACTGACCATTCTATTGGCCTGACCACTCCAGTTCTCTGTGGGCCCCCATTGGCTAAAGGCTGATGTCCAATTTACTGACCCCACTCCTTTTGGTATTGCCCACAGTGATCCTGGTGCACGCCTCGCTGCGCCTGCGCAACCTCAAGAACAAGATAGAGAACAAGATCGAGAGCATTGGTCTCAAGCGGACACCAATGGGGCTGCTACTGGAAGCGCTGGGACAAGAGCAGGAGGCTGGATCCTAGGGCCTTGGGATCTGTACCCAAGACCTGGAGAATCCCAACCCCAACCCATAACCGGGATTTAGAGCCTTTTCCCAGTCCTGAAAATAGGAGCCCCTTGCCCAGTTAAAAAAAGCAGGGCATCTGTAATGCTCCCCCGACCCCACCCCTAGATCCAAAACTGGGATATCCCTCACACCCAGTCCCCATTGCCTAGGGTAACGCCTAGGGGAACTTGGGACACAGAGCCACTCACATCCAGCCCAAAAGTGGGGCTTAGAGATCGGAGTATCCATGGCCAATATCAAGTTCTGGATAGAGACACTCCCACAAACCTAATCTGGGACCCACTTGTCTCCCATGCTCAGTCCAAAAGCTGGGGTGTGGGACTGAGACATTCTCAAATCTTGAGTCTTAGATCAAGACTTTTCCAGACCACACCCCAGCTTTGAACCCAGAACAAGGCATTGCCAAATCTTGACCCCAGGACCAAAGTGTTCTCAGTCCCCCTCTGGGTAGAAGTCAGGTATCCTGATCCTATTGAACCCTTGGTCCCCAGTAACCCCAACACTCACCAGTCCCATCTGCCTCCTTCAACTCTGCTTAGGGATTCTGCCCCTCAACCCCCCCCCCACCCTCAACACACACACACATACACAAGTTCCACATTGGTGAGGACCGTGGGGTGGGGGTAGCCCTGACCTGGAATGAGGCATATATATCAGTGTTGTTGCAACAATAAAAGCTGTTACATCGCTCAAGCCAATTGGGCCTATGGTAGTGGCCTCTGCTTTTCAATTCTGCTAGATTCTTTATGACTGGGTCGGTCTCTGTCAAATGTTTGGGCTGATGGCGTGATCTCTCCTTCCAGGAACTTGTTAATCTCTGGCATTAACACACGGGTAGTTGAGGGCATGCAGTGCTCCCATTTTCATTTGTATTACTAAGGGCTCTTGTTCAGGGTTGGCTAGAAATCTGACCACAGACAGGCAAAGAAGTTGCCCCACATCACAAAACCAGTAAAGCCAAAGCAGATGACATTATCACAGGCTGTTTCCATGGTGTTCTATTTTTCATAACATGGTGTTATAAAAACATATCTGGTCTTAACTATGGGTGTGGGCCCCAAGGCAAGGCAGGGGGAAGAGCAACACATGGGTTCGGTTTACACATTTATTCTAAAAATCCTCTTCCAGTGTGGGTAGTGTCTTGGGCCCAGATCGGTTGATACAAAAAGAAAAGTTTTAACACCAGGTAAAGGGGGTATGGGGACCCCCAGCTCCAGAAAGTCACAGACAGGTATCATAGAAAACACAGCTTGTGTAGATTTGTTTAAAAAGTGGTGGATGGAAGGAAAGTCAAGGAAGATGTGACGCAGCCTGTGGCCAGGCGTCACCTGAGGATTTTACTGGCATCGATCTATCAGGTGCCAGGTTCCACCACGGAAGCATCCCAGGACACAGCACACCTGGTGGTTCTGTCCTTGGACCCTCCTGTGGAGCCCCCAGAGTGGGGATAGGGTAGAGGCTGCCACCAAAGGCTGGGTCATCTCACCCTGGGGGCAGAGGAAGCGGGCACAGACAGGCAGACAGGGACTGGGGTTCCTTCCTACACCCCTGGGGTGGGAAGATGAACCCAACCCCCCCACCAAATGTGGGCAGAGAGCTCACCTCCCCAAGAACTACCCTGGTGGGGGATGGCAGAGAGTTCTGTTCACACCAGAGTCCCTAGCTGCCCCAAACAGGGCCATGTGACTATATGGTCCATTTCGTGGAAGGGGTTCCTGAATGGAACAGGCTGGGCATGGGACAGGAATGAACCCAACCAGACAAGATCACAGTTTCCCTTTTATAAAACGTCTAGTGTTGGGGAAAGACAGTGAAAACCTAAATCACAACTGTAAACAAATGGAGGAAGGGGCTTGGAGCCCCCATTACACCATCCCCCACTTTTAAGCTGGCTGAGGGCCCCCAGTTCTCAGCACAGTATGAGAGGAGAAGCGGGGTGTCAGACACCTTCATGGGTCCACAGGGAGCCGGGGGCCTTGGAAGATCAGGTTGGCACCCCCTGCCCAGGACTAAGAGCAACCGTACCCCAGGGCTCAGCGAGGTCAGCATGTGCTCCCGACTGGAGTCATGCCCAGGCCAACAAGGAGCATATCAGAAGGGGTCAGACCAGTGTCCCTGGGGTCTGAGGGTCAGAACTGGAGGACTGCTCCCCCTCTAGCGTCAGGTCACTTAAACGAGCGCTCAGCTCCGGGGGGTACAGGAAGTCCGCGTAGTATCTTTGGAAGGGGTAGCAGGAATCCGGAGGACAGGATGGGAAGACAGAGAAGAGAGGAAAAGACGTACAAGACACAGAAAGAGAGGAAAAGAGGCTCGTTAAAGAGGTGGAGAAAGGCACAGGACAGCACCTTGAGGCTCGCAAGCAGGGGGCGTGGTTAAAAGAGGAAGAGAAAGGCAAGGGCACAGGAAGTCCCTTCCTCCCAGCACCCTGGTTCCAAGGTCCATTTTCAGCTGACATGCACTGCTTGTTAAAGTATTAAAATTCTTCTATAGCTTGGCAAGGAACTGCTGCTCCCAGGGCCCAAGATACCCCTCCACCAAGACCCCATGGACTCATGTAGGTCAGGCAGGGCCCAGAGACCCTGTGCTAAGGCTGAAGCTAGCACTCATGGTCCAAGTCATTGGCGCTCACCCCCTTAGCCTGGAGACCTTTGCCCTCTACCTGAAGAGCCCCCCTACCCATCAGTAAAAGCACCCCCCATACCTGCCGGAGACAGGGGGCGCCGTGAAACTCCTCGAATGCGGGAGGGGTGCCTGGCTGGGGGCCCCATACAGCGCCTGGCCCACCTCATAGCAGCGGGCGTGGAGGAAGGGTGGGTGTTGCGGGCCCATGTGGGACAGCACAGGCCGGCGCTGGGGCCCCGAGGCCAGTCCCGAGTTCCGGATGTACCAGTCCCGTAGCCCCTCCAGGGCAAGGTTCTTGTGGCCACTGCGCTCACCAGCTGGAGGGATACGGGTGGATGGGGGCATCCACAGCAGGGGGTTTGGATGCACCTCTGGACCCTCTGCGGCATCCAGGGGCAGGCCACAGGGCTTGGTGCGGGTGGCCCGGGTGTGGGGGTCCTTGCTGCGGAGGAGGGGGCTGCTTCCGTCAGCTGCATACACAGGTGGTGGGCCTGGGAACATGGTGAGGAGCCCATCCCGGCGGGAGAAGGGTCCTGGGACCTCAGCTGCAGGCAGCAGCTCCCCCCAGCCTGGCCCACCAAAGCCTCGGGGCAGGCCCCGGTCCAGGGAATAGTCCAAGAGGAAGTCCCCGCACACAGGTGGGAGCCGGGAGGCCCCACGGGAGGCAGGGGCAGCTGAGCTGGGCCGGGCAGCCCGGGGAGGATCTGGGGGGCCAGCTGTGCGGGAAGAGAAGGCAGGGACTGGTTGGGGGCGCTCATACAGCACCTCACTGCTCTTGCAGACTGGGGGACCAGGGGCAGGGGGAGCCAGAGGCATAGGTGGGGAGCCAGCTCCCCCCGCAGCTGCCCGGTCCACTAGCAGGGCCTCAGAACTGTTGCTGCGGCGGGTGCGAGCTGCAAAGAGCGAGCCGCGGTGGTCCGAGGCCGGGTCCACCCGGGGGAAGCCCATCTGGGAGTCCTGGCTGCCAGACCACTGGCGTGAATGGAGGCCTTCAGGTCTGGGGGAGAAAAGTGGGGGGGGGGGGAAGGTCAGACATAGGCAGATGGGCTGAGCGCCCTAGGTCTGTATCATGCTTCTCTCTGAGCCATCACTTCTCCATCCCCCAAGCGGACCCTGGACTAGAAATTGTGTGTATAAAGGTGTTCAGTAGAGGCATGTAAAGGGCAGAAGAGGTTCTGTCCCAGACTGAAGGAAGAGGAATTAAAAATGTATGGGGGCCCAGGGCTGTTGGCTCCAAGGGAGATGCCGGTGCGTGCAGGGTTAGAGAGGAAATGCTGGCAGGGGAACGCCCAGGCGAGGGCTCTTCCGAGCACATCTGACCAGCACCCCTTGCTAAGGCGATTCTCATGGCTCCCCACTTCCTCCACAATGAGGTACTAATCCTTAGGCCTCAACTTCAAGGCCCTTCCTAAATTCTCTGTTCTCCCCACCCCCATGTGTATGAACCACCCAAAACTATCAGCCCACTAGCCACCGTCACCCCATGCTAGTACCATGAGGACCCGGACTTTGCTTTGTTCACAGCCTGAGAAAAGCAGGCACTGGGTACTTAAGAAGCAGTAGAGGACAGTGGTTAAAAGCACGGATGCTAGAGTCAAATTTTGGGTTGAGCCCTAACCGGTGTGGCTCAGCGGATAGAACGTCGGCCTGCAGACTCAAGGGTCCCAGGTTCGATTCCGGTCAAGGGCATGTACCTTGGTTGCGGGCACATACCCAGTAGGGAGTGTGCAGGAGGCAGCTGATCAATGTTTCTTTCTTTCTTTTTTTCTTTTTTTTTAGTATATTTTATTGATATTTTACAGAGAGGAAGGGAGAGGGACAGAGAGCTAGAAACATCGATGGGAGAGAAACATCGATCAGCTGCCTCCTGCACACCTCCCACTGGTCCCCGGGCTGCTCCTCCAGCTCATGCAGCCTCCGGAGAGCATGGTACTGCAACCAAGGTACATGCCCTTGACCGGAATCGAACTCGGGACCCTTCAGTCCGCAGGCCGACGCTCTATCCACTGAGCCAAACCGGCTTCGGCCAACGTTTCTCTCTCATCGATGTTTCTAGCTCTCTATCCCTCTCCCTTCCTCTCTGTAAAAAAATCAATAAAAAAAAATTGGGGGGTTGAACCTTTGGTTTGCTAACAAGTCACCTAGCCTCTCTGTGCCTCAGTTTCCTCATCTATAGAATGGGAATAACAATAGCACTTCCCCA
This sequence comes from Plecotus auritus, assembly GCF_963455305.1. Lineage (NCBI taxonomy): Eukaryota > Metazoa > Chordata > Mammalia > Chiroptera > Vespertilionidae > Plecotus > Plecotus auritus. The sequence continues at coordinate 138,663,078 of NC_137784.1, forward strand.
TAGAGATCTTGTGGTGATGAAATGAGTTGCCAGCAGGCAATGCACTGATCCCTAGCAGACACTCAGTACAAGTTAACCAGAACTTAGTATGCCCACATCAAAGGCAGATATTATTATTCCCATTTCACAAATGAGGAGACCAAGATTCAGAGATGGGAAATGATACGTTTTTTTAATTGATTTTAGAGAGAGGAAGGGAGACCGAGAGAGAGAGAGAGAGAGAGAGAGAGAGAGAGAGAGAGAAACATTGATCCACTGCCTCCTGTACGCCCCCTACTGGGGATCAAGACCGGAAACCCGGGCATGTGTCCTGACTGGGAATCGAACCAGTGACCTCCCGGTGCATAGGACGACGCTCAGTCCACTGAACAACACTGGCCAGGCAGGAAATGATTTGTCCAAAATACATAGAAAAGCCCATACACAATCGCTGGGGCTTCTGCCCTCAAATCCTCACCCCCTTCTTCTCTACCAAGCAATTCCTATTCACCTTTCAAAGCCCAGCCTCTCATGTCCCACACCCTTTGGGAATGCTCTCCCACTTAAGCAAATGGTTCCCTCCTCTGGTCCTCAAACCCACCCCCCAAACCCCCTTACTTGCAGAGCTGGGGGCCGGCGCCCCGGGTGAGGACAGGGGTGGCAGGCACACTTCGCCCCTCAAAACTGGAGGCACTCCTGGGCAGCGAGCGTGTAGGGCTAGACAGAGACGGGCAAGCCCGGGTAGGGGTTCACATTAGAGACTGTTCCCGCCAGCAGGCCCTCCGGCCAGCCCAGGCTCAGGACCCTACTCCCAGCTCACGGGGAAAGGAGGGAAGGGGCTCATCCTCACCTGGTGGGGCTGGCCACGGAGTTCCTTCGGCTCTTCAGGTCGCCATAAAGATCTGACTGGGGCGGTTTCCATGGGGTTCGCCGCTCAGGGCTGCCCCCAGATACTGCCCGCAGCTGGTCCCAGGTCTTGGGCGGCGAGGGGCGCTCAGCCAGAGGGAAGCAGCTACGAGGATCCTCTGGGTAGAAGAAAAAGTGGGGGAGAATTCAATGAGAGGAGCCAGATAGGTTGTGTGTAGGGGCAGGGGCTAGGGAGGCAGGAGGGGAAGAGGGCTGGGCAGGGTGAAAGTGAAGAGGGGAGCCCCATTGGAGGATGGGGCGTGGCTAAGGAGAAGCTGGAGAGGAAGGGGAGGAGCTGAACATGAAAGGGTGGTGGGTTTGGGTGAGGGAGTCCTCACCATTATCGTGGCTGGCCCCAGACTCTGAGAGGGAGCTGCTCTCTGAGTGGAGAACTACATCCTCTACAGGCGAGAAGGGAGAGACCCAGCCCATCAATGCCAGGCCCGGGGCCATCCCCTTATAGCACTGGCCAGTCTCCGCACCACCCTGCACCCTCCCCAAGAATCCACCTTTACCTAAATCCCAGACCACCAGAGACCTGGCTCCAAACTTTCCTGGGGCCTATGGGTCAGTTCCCAATCCCCCCACCTCCCTTGCCCGGAGCCAGATTACCACCACTCCTCTCACTGTTCAGGTCCCTCAGGTTCTGCCTGGCACCCACTTTTCCCTAGCTGTCCCCCCCCCCCCCCCCCCCCCGCGCACGCGCGCGCACACACACACACACACACACACACACACACACACACACCACCGCTAGCCAATGCCCATTCCCCTGCTTTCACTGGCAGGTGCCCAGAGCTCACCTTGGCTGAGCTGAGCGAGGCGTGTGCCCAGGCAGACACCCTGGGTTGTGATGACTGCCCCCGTGGACAGCGGGAGCACGGGGAGACCGAAGCGGGCTCGGAGGTCCCCGAGCTGCTCCTCCAGCTCATGCAGCCTCCGGAGAGCATCTGCCTGGACCTGGCGCCGGCGCCGCCGCTGCTCGGCGCTCAGCTCAGGGGCCAAGGCCAGGCGGCGGGCGGCGGCCGCGATCTGCTGCTGCACCGACACCTCGCGCTCCAGAGCCTCGAGGGCCAGCTCCTGCGGGGCCCACCGGGATGGTGGGATACAACCAAACGTCGGAAAATGCCAAGCACAGGAAGCAGGCGGTGGCAGAGCCCATCTACACTTGGAGCTTATTCCCTGGGCAGGTACAGCCTGTCTTGATTAGAGTCTGGGCCTAGTCATCTTCCAAAGGCTAAAAGGCCCTTCCCCACAGGTGGGGACCAGCATCCTCTCTCAGACCAGGAACCCACCCGCCTCCTTCAAGGCCTGTCCCTTTTCATTCTGGCCTCTCCTTCCCCTGGACGCAACCCTACTCCCGGTCCAGGCTCCTCCTCCTCCTCTGTATCTGTCTCACCCCCAACCTGTCCCCCCTGGCCATCTGCTCACCTCAGCAGGGCACAACGAGTGATGCACTGGGTTGGGGGGTGGTGGCGGGTAGGCTCGGGCTACAGGGGGCCGCCGTCGGACCAACTGCGGCCGTTCGCCAGGCTCCAGGGGGCACTCAGGGGGCAGCTGGCCAGTTAGCTCCTGAGGGGGCAGGCAGCAAGGGTCAGAGACTATCAAGGGTTAGTTGGGGGGAGGGGGCAAAGCAGTCAGGACTCCGGAAGTTACAGAAGTCCTGCTAGAAGCCCAGTCCTGCTCAGCATCACTTGCCTGTTATTTCTCTTCCTCCTCCCAATTCTCCACCAGGCAGGTGTGCAGCCTGGACTCTCACCCCTTGACCCAAATCCCGGGCAGTGGGCATGGGAGGCAGGGAGACCTGCTTTGGAATCCAGAATTTCTGAGTCTTTATGAAGACACACAGTCTAGCCCTGGCCAGGTGCTCAGTGGTTAGAGCGTCAACCCACACACTGAAGGGTCTAGGGTTCAATTCCCGGTCAAGGGCATATACCTGGGTTGCAGGTTCGATCCCCAGCCTGGGCCCTGGCCAGCAACCAATCTCTCTCTCTCTCCCCCTACCCTCTCTCTCTCTTTCTCTCCCGCCCCCCTCCTTCCCTTTCACTCTCTCAAAAAATCAATGGAGAAAATATCTTCAGGTGAGCATCAACAGCAACAACAACAAAAAAGACACAGTCTACACTGAGTGGCCAGATGATGATGATCTCTGAACACATAATAATCTGGCCACTCAGTGTATATCCTATAGAATAAAAGGCTAATATGCAAATTGTCCCCTCGACCAGGAGTTCGACCAGCAGGCAGGCCGGCCAACCACCCATGTCCCCTCCCCCTGGCCAGGCTGGCCGGACCCCACCCATGCACAAATTCATGCACTGGGCCTCTAATATATACACACACACACACACACACACACACACTGAGTGGCCAGATTATTATGCATTCAGAGATCATAATAATCTGGCCACTCAGTGTATATCCTGTGCATTACAGAACCCTCCTTCAGGGCCTGGTGCTGTATGCTCTGACCTGCATTGTTATGTCGGGCAGACTGTGTGCACATTCACACCAAGAGGGAATAACCACTTTAAATCACCTGGTGTCAGGTCAGGTTTTACTGCCAAATTTTGGAACTAACGATTGTTTTGCATTTTATTGGACTTCAAATTGTTGATGGGGGGTGGGTCCCCATTGATATATTTCATTGATTCTAAGACATCTAAGCTGAGCTAGAGGGTGAAGGGAATTGGCAGCTCAGATAGATGTCTCAGCAATGGCCACCCCAGTCTGCCTACCTAGGGTCCCTGGATTCTCCACCCGCTCCTGCACCCAACACTCTTAGGGCCAGGCTCTCACCGCCTCTTGGAGGCACACTTTGCGTAGCTCCTGAAGTTTCAGGCTCAGGGCCTCCTGTAGAGCCCGCTGCCGGTCAAGCAGTCCCCTCAGACGCTCTGACTTCACCTGGGGAGTGGCCTCCCCAAACAGGGCAGCTGGACACAGAGGGAGCAAAGATCAGTGGGGCAGCCACGGCATCCTACATCCTGTAGGGCCAGGGACCAACCCTTCCCAAGTGGGCGGGCAGGTGGTGACTCAGAGCAGGGGAGGAGGCAGCAGGAGGGAGAACCAGATACCGACCTGAGGCATTTAAAGTGGGAGAGGTCATCAGCTGACCTTTGACTTCCATCCTGGTCTTGTCAAGAGGCCGAGGCCGTGGCTTATGGTGGGATAAGGCCTGGTAGTGATGCATGGGAACCATTAAGGAAGCACATGTGTGGTCCCTCACCCAGCTTCCCACACCCCGGGAAGAAGGGGTACCCTGACCCCGCCCGCCTGCTTGACCTGCCCTCTCAGAATCTGTGTCAATATCTGGCCTCCACCAGGCCCTCATACCTTGGTTCCCTTCCCATTGAGTGGGAGCACAGCAAGTGGGGAGCTGGGCAGACTTATGATGCCTCCTCAGAGGCCCATGGGCCACAGTCAGGATTCTCACCTGGAGGGGGAGAATTAATGTCACAGATTCAACCAACTAGAACAACAGTGGGCATTGCATTAAGCACCTGAGTGCCTGGAAGAATTACCTTATATGCCACCTTTAATATTCACAATCATGGCAGTTCTGTAATTATCACTACTCCCAGTTTGTTATTTATTTATTTATTTATTCGTTTATTTATTTATTTATTTTAAAAATATATTATTATTGATTTCAGAGAGGAAGGGAGATGGGGAGAGAGATAGAAACATCCATGATGAGAGAGAATCAATGATGAAAGAGAATCCTGCACATCCCACACTGGGGATGGAGCCCACAACCCAAGCATGCGCCCTGACTGGGAATCAAACCATGACTTCCTGGTTCATAGATCGGCACTCAACCACTGAGTCACACTGGCCGGGCCACTACCCCTAGTTTAGAGATAAGGAGAGGAAGACACAGAGGTGAAGAAACTTGCCTCTGGCTAAGGATAGAGCTCAGGCCACTCCTTTGGTCCAACATTCTCCATCACTAGAGCTGCTCCAACCCCTCCAATTCCTCATAAGGTCACAGCCGATCTGACCTCAGGGCCTTTGCCCAGGCTATGGCTGCTGTCTGGAGTGCTCTTTTCACCTATCGCCAGACCCTGGTTCTCACATGCTGGGGCTTAAATGTCACTTCCAGAGTTGGGCCCCCACATTACGTCCCCTCACAACTGCTGTCCAACAAGAGACTGTCCCTCATACATTCGGGAGGACAGGGAATGTGTCTGTCCTGTTTTCATCAGTGTCTCTGGCACTCAGAACGATTCTGTGTGCATAGAAGTGCTCAGCTGGATCTGCTGGGTGAATGAAAAGATGACGAGCTCTAGCTGGTTTGGCTCAGTGGATAGAGCGTCAGCCTGTGGACTGAAGGGTCCCGGGTTCAATTCTAGTCCAGGGCACATGCCTGGGTTGTGGGCTCGATCCCCAGTAGGGGACGTGCAGGAGGCAGCTGATCAATGATTCTCTCTCATCATTGATGTTTCTATCTCTTCTTCTCCCTTCCTCTCTGGAATCAATAAAAATATAAAATATATACTAAATTAAATTAAATTAAAAAAGGGTGACGAGGCAGCTGGCCCAGGGATTGAGCCTAGATCTGTAGGTCGCTACTCGTCCCAACTCTATCCTGAAGCTTTGGTATGGCAGGGAGAAGAGTGTCCACTTGGCTCCAGGACCCCTCCAGCCCCTCTGCCCACCCCAGTCTGTCCTTCACCCAGCAGAGGGAAGTCACCCTGCTGGGATTTTGAACAGTGAAGTCCACAACTACAGATAACAAGCCGACTGCCTCCTGCCTCTCTCTTTGGCCCAAGCTGCCCTAGCTGACCATAGGACCTGCTTTGGCAAGCTATCAGCCCTGCCCTCATTCCCTCCTCTGGAGTTTGCTCCCTCCCTCCCACATCCTGCTCGGTCCCCAGCTGGGCAGCCAGGTGACATCACCTGCCACCATCTGGCCTGACCTCAGTGGCAGGCAGCTGGGAGGGACTCATGAGGTCACAGACGTCCCATCCCCATCTACCTCGAACCTACCAGCTTATTATGAAATGCTGGATGGGTGTGGAGAAGACCCAGGCAACTGAGCAAGCATGGGTTCAAGCCCCCTCCCCATCCATACATTGGGAGATGTGGCCAAGCCTCGGCAGTCCTCCTACCCGCCCCATAGGATCTGTCCCCTCCTGTGGTTCCCTGTCTTCAACATCAGGGGCAGGGATCACAACCTAAAGCCCTTCCGCATACCCAGGCAGCAGCGTGTCCACCCTCTGAGGACTGACATTGCTCAGCACAGCGGGGTTTCCTGGAGGCCCCAGCCCAGCCCTTCTGCCCCTTGGCTCCTGGGGGTCCTTCCACCCAGCCTCCATTTGGGTTTGAGGAACCCTCCCAAGGCTCCCCTAAACCTTCCTTCGCCCACACAGAAACATCCACTCCTCCCCGGTGGTCCCATTGGCCAGGACTGGTCCTACAATCTCACACGAAGCTGCCTCAAGCCGTCCTTCCCTTGGAGCTCACGGCATCTTGGAAGTCAACATGGGGTCCAGAAAGGAACCCCGACTCCACCCTGTCAGCCTGACCTTGGGGACATAGCTAAGGCCTGAGTCATGGGGTCACTGAGCAGGCTAGACACAGGGTCCACGCCCCACACCCCCACACCTGGCTCCCGAACCTTTGCCTCTGCATGTCTGCCCTGGGCATATTTGCCTTGGGGCCTGGGGCTGCCAGGTGCCCACCCAGAGATGATAAGGGGATCCCAGCAGCCCCCTCCCCAACATCCTCCCACACCAGCCCCCGGGTTTCCCCATGGTGGGCCTGTGCTGTCCCAAGATGGGCTGCGGAAGGAGAGTTGCAGAGAACACTCCCACACCCAGAGGCGGGCCCAGCAGGTTTTTCAGGTCTGCCCTTCTGACACCACAACCAAGAAATTCCTGGCTATAATGACTGTTTACAACCAAGACGCCTCACCTGGGTGGCACCCCAACACCTTCTGTAGGACCCCCATTTCCACATCCTGCCACCATGGGAGCAAATAAACTCTCAGTGTCTAGACTGTTCACACTATCCTAAGGGCCCCCTGCCCCAGGTGAACAGATGCGGTGGGGGTGGCGGGGAAGGCGGGTTCTGGGCTATCCTGAGAGGCTGGGCCCCAGGTTAAGGGAGGGCAGAGGCTATTCCCACAGAGAAGGAAGGGGGAAGAGGAAGTCGGGGGAGTGGAGAAGGGGAACTCTGGCTTCTCTTCTCCCTGATCCCTTCCCTTCCTCCATTTCCGGCAAGGGATCAGCTTCATGCCAGGAAAGGAAATTGGACATTTTGGGCTTCACCCATCTACTCAGGCCCTCCCTTGCTGTCCTCTTGCGCAGATCTAGCTCTTTCCCGCAGAAAACATTAGCACACCCCATACCCTCCTCACCCCAACCTGTGGGCCCATGTTCCCAGGTGCTCACCAATACCAGATAGGTACTGTGGGGTGGCTTCAGGTACCTGAAAAAATAGTTGTCTCCACCAGGCCCGGCTCCCTCTGGTAGTGGCGGTGAGCAGTGAGTGCAGTGGCAGCTGCCTAGACCGCCTCCCACTAGGCAATGGCCCAGCCTACCTGGCCAGGGACTGGGCCGGCCCATACCTTTTAACCCTTGCTTGCCTGCCACCGAGGCTCGGGTCACCCTTAGAGGCAGTCTCTGGGTCAGGTACCCTCAGGGTGTCCAGCACAGCCAAGAAGAGAGCCTAGACCTTCCTCCTCACCCCATACCCCCAGCAGAGAACTGGGGAAGAAGGGCTAAGGATGATGGCAGTGGTAGGTGCCTCTTGGGGCTGCCCAATTTCCCAGATGAGACCCTGTTCAGCCCAGGATATAACCTGGGAGCTGGGGGATGAAGGTCTGGTGAGGCCCAGAGTGTAAATCAGTATGTGTGTGTCTCTTGGCAGTCCTCATCACATTCCTGAGGCCCCTACCCTTCCCGCGCCGCCCCCCCCCCCCCCCGCCTCAGGCAAAGCATTGGTATGGGAAGGCCTTAGAGCAAGTCCTCCCCTCACTGAAGTAACAGTGGCCAAGTTGGGGAGAGAGGTTAACTTTTCTAAGGAGAGACCAGACCTCAAGACACTCCCACCTTCTGCAGCTCCAGGAGAAATCATCCCAGCAAACATGTGCTTTAACCCCTTCCGGTCCCTACAAACCTGGGTGGATGGTGCAGACCCAGCTCCTCATAGCCAGCTTGTAGATGTGGAAGTGGGGGCTTGGAGAGGTGATGAGGCCTGATTCTGATCACAGAGGCATGAGAGCAGGCCGCATCAGATCTTGGGGGGCTGGGTCCTGGGTCAGAGGCCAACAGAGGCTATTCCTGCAAGGGAGGAGTGGGAAAGGGGACTCATGCTGCTTCATACCCATGCTGCCCCCCCCCCGCCATTTTTCCCCCTTGGGCAAGTCAAGGAAATTGAGGGCTCTGAGTCCCTAAGATGTACTGTTTCCCCCACACCACTGCCTGGGCTCTGGGCCTGCACCAGCACGCAGCACACCTCCTGCATTCCTCTTGGGACCATCTGTCTGTGACCTCGGGGCCCAAGCCCAGCCAAGGCCCCTGCAGCAGTCCATGCTGTGAGATGAAAGGGCAGCTTAAGGCAAGTTCCCTGCCTGCTCGGCAGGTGGGCCAAGCCTGCCGAGGAGTTCCCTCTGTTCAGCAACACCCCACATACATGCCTCCTGCCACCCTGACCACCTTTCTTCCTGGGTATGAGATTTCCGGCACAGAACACAAAGGCCCATTTCTTCTCCCCCTTCTTACCCCTCCAACCCCCACCCCAGGCTGCCTGGGGCTGGTGGAGGCAGCAGCCATAAGGTGGATAGCTGGATGTTGGTGGGGAGTGTCCTCTCAGCCATGGCCTCTCCTGTCTCTTGTGAGACACCAAGGATATTGAGAAGAGGGATGTTTATAGAATCAGACATGAGAGGGACAAGGGTATCTGGCTGACAATGCAGATTGAGTCTCAAGACTTAGGTTTCTTCATCTGAAAAATGGGTAACTGGCGCTTACAGAGCCCAGAGAGGTCAAAGACACTTTAAAAGGCATTTCACAGTGCAAAGAAACCCACACCAGGTCATTAATGACAGTCAATAACAACAACAATAACCTCACGCAAAGGTGCAGGAGTAAGGAGGAGAGAAAAGGTAACTGGGCCTCTTGGGTCAGTCAGACAGGCAGGGCAGAGTCACACACACACACCCCATTGCCCTGGTACACAACTTTTAACAGCCTGGAAGCTGGCCAACCTCTAAGCCCCGCCACAATTGGAACTTGAGCCTCAGGTGGCCTCATGGAGGGGTAACAAGTGGCAGAGCTGGGTTCAACCCAGCTCTGCCACTAACTGGCTGTGCGACTGCTTGGACAAGTCCCTTAACCTCTCTGGGCCTCAGTGTTATCATCAATAAAATGGGAGCGATGATGAAGAGGGTTGTTGTGAACATGACTTGAGTTAATACATTCAAAGCTTGCTCAGGATAGTGCCTGGCCCAAGCTAAGTACTCTATATGTACTAGCTGTCACAATTACAAGTATTCCTCTCAACCCAAAGTCAGAAATCAAAATATATCAACATATATCTGATAGGGCTGATATCCCTCAGCCTCACCTGATAAATGCGAAACAAAGCTGTTTTCCCTCGAATAACTTGTCCGAACTCAGGAACTAAATATAATCAGGTGAATTTTTGAGACAGAGCTAGTATCCCTCAGCATCAAAACCTTCCCTACTGCCCTGACCCGTTTGGCTCAGTGGATAGAGCGTCGGCCTGCGGACTCAAGGGTCCCAGGTTCGATTCTGGTCAAGGGCATGTACCTTGGTTGCGGGCACATCCCCAGTGGGGGGTGTGCAGGAGGCAACTGATGGATGTTTCTCTCTCATCGATGTTTCTGGCTCTCCCTCTCCCTTCCTCTCTGTAAAAAAATCAATAAAATATATTTAAAAAAAAAAAAAAAAACCTTCCCTACTTTCTACTCAGATATGGATCCCTCCCTACTTGCCAAATCAGACATATTTGAAACAGAGCTGTTTTCTTTCATTGTCTAACCTCTCCCTACTCAACAGAAAAAATGCAGGAAACAAATATATTTACACAACCCAGTATCTTTACTATCCCAATTCTTGCCACTGGATCTCAGGAAAATGAAAAGATTTGAATAAGTTTTTGAGTTAGAGCTGATATTCCTCATTATCTGAACTCTTTCTACTCACTATATAAAATGCAAACATTTATCAACATACCCTCCAGATCCGTGTGACAAAGAGAAAGAGCAAAAGAGCTGGCCAAGCCTGGCCGGCGTGGCTCAGTGGTTATGTTGACCTATGAACCAGGAGGTCATGGTTCGATTTCTGGTCAGGCTACATGCCTAGGTTGCAGGCTCAATCCCCAGTGGGGGCTTGTGGGGGGCAGCCAGTCAATGGTTTTCTCTCATCATTGATGTTTCTGTCTCTTTCTCCCTCTCCCTTCCTCTCTGAAATCAATAAAATATATATATTTTTAACAGAGCTGGCAGAAAATCACTATATATACACGGTGTCCCCAAAAATGTATACACACTTTAACAGCTGATAGTTCAATTGATGTTTCATTCTTTTCAGACTTAACCTATTGGAGTTAATAATGGGTTAAAAGTATATATTGCAAAACCAAAATACCTTCAGATAACTTGGGGGTCTTTCACTGTCTGAACTATCCAAATTCTCCCTCTCATAACTCAGGTACCAAATAGATTGGGACAGCGAGGGATGCTTGTGCTATTATTAATAGGTTTGGATAAATGTTTTAGGTAAATGAGATGGGTATGGTATCTCGATCCTCAAACTCTCACTACTCTCTCTCTGAGAAATGCAGAACAAAGCATAAATGAAGAACACATTACCTGCTCAGTAGCCAAATTCTCTCTAACTGTCCCCAGAATCAAGGAGATTCTTACAGCAAGGGAACCTTGTTGTTGTTATTGTTACTATTGGATGGGCCTGATTCTAACACTTGATGAAGAGGATGTTAGACCACACAGTGACCACCCCCCCAGACCTGCCCACAGAGGTTAGATGGACTTAGCACAAAATACACTTACTGCTAAGAGAAGGGGGATAAGCCCCTGTCTCATCCTACCCCTACCAAGCCTTGAAGTCTCTGCCTAGAATGGATTTTTTTTTTCAGGCCAGGAAAGCAGGGATCATGCACCCAGGGTCCAAATCAGGAGATGAGGGTGACATGACCTAGAAGAATAACACATACCCTTGAGTTTCCCACCCCCACATATTTACTCAGCCCCATGGGGCAGTCCCCAACCTAACAAGGCTGGAAATCTGACCCAGACCTCACAGACTCCCAGAGAGTCACTGAATAATTTAGGGTGTTCTTCCACACTTAGGGAGGGTGGAGAGCATAGGAACAGTTCTATGCCCTCCTAGGGCAGGGAGAGAAATGCAAGCTCTGTGTGAGATCACTGGGTGGGGGTGGGGGAAATCACATGCAAAAACCACTTTGGCCACACGAGGCCCAAAAGGCTGCTTGTTCTTGTTCATGCTAAGAGAAGCATTTGGGATGAACTTCAGAGACAACGGGATCAGCGGAACCTCCTAGTTCAGGGCAGGGTATAATGGAACCCCTTTCCTTTTGGCTGAGAGGAGATGGAAAGTGGGCGTTAAGAAGGAGGGAGATGAACAGGGTAGGGGAGTATGGAAAGGGGTAGACAGGGGTCTGGGGTTGAGACAGGGTGAAGGGACAGGACAGGAAGGAAGGTAAGGAACAAAACAAAATCAGTTATGGTAGGATGGAGGTCAGGAGGTTGGACAGAGAAGGAGCCAGGACACTGGCCAGGAGATAGGATGGAGTGAGGCTCAGGACAAGGGTTAGAGGGGGAAAAAAAGTAGGGGACAAAAGAGCAGAGCAGGGATCAGGGTCCGTATAGAACAGTGATCAGAAGACATGATGGGGGACACATCAAAACAGATTAAAGGAAGGGATAGGAAAAAGGGCAGGTGCAAGATGGAGGTAAGAAACAGGAAAAGACTGGTGTGGAATGAGGATAGGAATGAAGACAGCAGTGGGACAGGGGGAAACAGTACAGGTTTGGGGGCAGGGATAGGGCAGGAGACAAAGGGATGGTCTAAAGGTGGTTAGCCAGGATGGAGATTAGGAGTCAGGAGAGGGACCAGGGGGATAGTACAGGGTGGGGAGAAAGTACAGAAGTCAGATGTCAGGAATCTGGACAGACATGGAGCGGATTGGGGTTAGAGGGACAGGATAGGACTGGAAGGGGTTCAGAGACTGGATAAGAGTTTAGGGAACAGACAGGTCGAGCGTCAGGACAGAAACTGGGGTGATCAAGACAAGGCAAGATGAGCTTCATAGATAGAACAGAGTCAGGCAAGGACCTGGGGTCAGGGCAAGGATCCTGGGAACTGGATGGGCTTTGGGGTCAGGACTAAGTTTAGGGTGACAAAACAGGGGTGGAGGATGACGCCAGGCTAGACTATGGCTAGGTCCGGGGTCAGACCGGAGGTCCTCGGGTCAAGACTGGCCCGGGTTCGAGATTTTTAAAAGATGCGGTCAGGTTCGGCAAGGGTCCAGAGTGAGACCACGAGGTCAGAGGTGGGGGGGGGGGGGGCGGGCGTAAGTACATCCCCGGTTGGCCCTCACCCCGCCCAGTCTCCTCCCTTTCTTTCCCAGCGGGCGTTACTCACCCAAGGTCCTCGCCCGGCGGCATAGGCGGGGTCGATGTGGGCCAGGAGGGATGGTGGGCGCGCCCCTTCCCTCGCCGCCTCCCGCTCTTGCCACAGCTCGCGCCCGCTGCTCTTCCGCGCCCTGCGGTGGGCCGCGTTTGGTCGCGCCACTGTTAGCCTTGGGGGGCCAGATGGAGGGTGCGGGGTGGGTGGGAGAGCAGCGCCGGCTCCGACGCGGGCGGGGGACCCCGGCCCCCTTACAGGTAACTCGGGTCGGTCCGCTCCTGGCTGCACCGCCTTTGGTCTCCAGCCTGCGGGGAGGAGGGGTGGCGGCTGACAGGGGGCGGGGTGCAAGACCACAGGCGGGGTGCGAGACCACAGCAGCGGCGGAGATCGATTGCGCAGGCGCCAGTTCAGGTCTCAGAGCCTGGGAGCGCCAGGAGCGATCCAGCTGGGAGCGCGTGCGCACATGCTTTCTCGAGGGCGGCTGAGCTCTCCCCCTCCCCTGGCCACGCCCCCTCAGTGATCAGACTGGCGCCCCTCACCCCAAGTCAACCCCTAACGAACCCCCAGGCAGTACCTTAAACTGCCTTCTATGAGACACCACCACACCTCTAAACTCCCCCAATACCTTCCGTGCCCCAAATTCACCTCAAACCACCCTTTATCATCTCCTAAGTTGTATCCCCAAACTACTATCCATTGATCCGAAGCAATACTTCCAGTCCGCCCTCCATGGACACCCAAGCTGTGCAAACTACACTCCACTACCCCCAAGTTGTTCCCCCAAATTATCTGCAATAGGCCCTGAAACCCTTAACCTCCAAAAAGCACTTTCAAATCATCCTCCATCTACCCTCAATACACACCCCAAACACCCTCCATTGACCCCAAATTGCTCTCCATGTACCCTCCTAACCATACTCTACACCCTCAACACCACCCCAAGCATTATCAACTACCTTTGGTGTGGCCCCCACTTGCACCCCAAATCAATTTCAACAGTCACCAACTGGTTCCACCTCCAAACCATGTTCCATGAACCCCCATCAACCTTTCATTGACCAACCCTATACCCTGCAAAACTACCTTCCAACAGCCCGTCACTATCGGATAGTGACTATCCCATATACTCCCAAGTACTCAACATGATCCTCTAACTGTACTTCAAACTACTTTCCAACACCCTCTCCGCATCCAAACTACACTCCACTGATCCAAACTCCACCCCCAAAGCACTCCCCAATAGTCCCCAAGTACCTCCAAATAAATGTCAACTTTCTCTCTGTAGTTACCCAATCAGACCCCCCAAATCATACATCAGTGACCCAAATATATTAAAAAGCACTCTCCAATGATCTTTTCTCAATTGAGGTATATTTTACATATATAAAAATTGCCCACTTTAAGCATGCAATTCAATTATTATAGTAAATTTACTCAAGTGTGCAAAAATCACCACAATCCACTTTTAGAGCATTTTTATTATCCCAATGAGATATCTCATGCCTGGGAACATTTGAGACCTTGATTCCCAACAATGTTGTCAGTTTGGCTCAAATAAACTCATAAAAATTATCTTTTAAAAAAATATCTCCAGGGCAGGCTGGAGGGGGTTAATGGGAGGAAAAGGAGGACATGTGTAATACTTTCAACGATAAAGAATTATCTTTAAAAATAAAAAATAATCTCTCACCCTAGCCGGTTTGGCTCAATAGAGTGTCTGCCTGCAGACTGAAGGGTCCTGGGCACATGCCCAGGTTGCAGGCTTGATCCCCAGTAGGGGGCGTGCAAGAAGCAGCCAATCAATGATTCTCTCTCGTCATTGATGTTTCTATCTCTCTCCCTCTTCCTTCCTCTCTGAAATCAATAAAGATATTTTAAAAAATATCTCTCATGCCTGAATACAGTTAATCTCCATTCCCATTCTCATTCCCAGTCCCAGGGAACCTCTAATCTACTTTCTATCTCTATAGATTTGCTTTTTATAAACATTTCCTCTAAATGCAATATGTGGATTTTTGGTGTTTGGCTTCTTTCACTTAGCACAATGTTTTTGAGGTTCATGTTGTAGCATTATCAGTGGTTTGTTCCTTTTTTTATTGCTGAATAATATTTCATACAATAATCTTTAATGGCTCCCCAAACCACCTACTAATAGCTCCCCCACTACAACTCATGATAGCCCTCTGATATCCAGGTCCCCAAATAACATCTGAGACGGTACTCACCAGCCCTCAACTATATCCCCAAACCACACTACTGACCCTCAAACTTCATCACTAAACTATCCTCCCAAAGCCTCATATTCACCCCAAATCTCCTTCCAATAGATAGTCCCCACTCTACCATCAAACTGCTCTGTAACTCCCCAAAGAGCCCTTTCAATAATACCCAACTCTAACCCCAAACTATTCTCCAACGATTATAAACTTTGCCCCTAAAATTCTCCTTCCAAGACCCCCTAAATCCACTTCTAAATATCCCTTAACTACCTTCCCTTGGCTCCAAACAATACCCCCAAACCACTCTTTAATGATCACTATACCCAATCTTGTCTTAAATTACATGCAACTACCCTCACAAAACATCTTTGAATTTTTCCCAATCATACACCCTAACCACCCTCCAAGAACTCTCAACTACAACCTAAACCAGCGATTTTCAACCCTTTTCATCTCATGGCACACATAAACTAATCATTTGCCCTAGCGGGTTTGGCTCAATGGATAAAGCGTTGGCCTGCAGACTGAAGGGTCCCCAGATTCGATTCTGGTCAAGGGCACAGGCCCAGGTTGTGGGCTCAATCCCCAGGGTGGGGCGTATAGAAGGCAGTTGATCAATGGCTCTCTCTTATCATTGATGTTTCTCTCTCTCTCTCCCTCTCCCTTGCTCTCTGAAATCAATAAAAATATATTAAAAATAAATAAATACACTAATTATTAAAATTCTGTGGTACACCAAAAAATATTATACTTTTTGGTGATCTGACAAAAAAATAGATATAATTTGATTCATTCACACCGGATGGCTATTGTTGTGTTGGCTGTTGTCATTTTTTTATTTGACAATCTAAGGGAAAAGAGATTAGTGCTCCTGACTAAATAGTCACGTATTGCATGTTTTTTTAAAATATTTTTATTGATTTCAGAGAGGAAGGGAGAGGAAGAGAGAGATAGAAACATCAATGATGAGAGAGAATTATTGATTGGCTGCCTCCTGCATGCCCCCTATTGGGGATTCGGGCATGTGCCCTTGACCAGAATCAAACCCGGGACCTTTCAGTCCACAGGCCGACGCTCTATCCACTGAGCAACACCGGCCAGGGCGGTATTGCATGTTTTAAAAATCCTTTCGGCACACCATTGTACTGTGGCAGGCAGATTGAAAATCACTTCCCTAAACTTTCCTGTAATACCCCCAATGCTATTTGAAAACATCCCCCATTTATCTTCCCAATCTCCCAACTATTCCTCCAGACCATCCTCTAGTGACCTCCCACCCCCACCTCAATCTTGCCTTTGATGGCTCCAACTGTACCCAAACACTTTCCAATGGCCCCTAATTATACTCTTAAACTGCCCTCAATAAACCCCAAGCATACCCCTAAGTCCCTCCAACAACCCCAAATTTACCCCCAAGCCATTTGTGGCTGCTATAACAAATTACCACAAACCTGATGGCTTAAGACATAAGAAATTTATTCTCTCACAGTTCTGGGGGACAGAAGATCAGAATCAAGGTGCCAGCCGGGCCATGCTCCCTCCAGAGGCTCTAGGAGAGAATCTGTTGCCCCTTCCTCTTTTGGTGGCTGTCAGCATTTCTTGGCTTGTGTCTGCATCACTACAGTCTCTGCCTTGTTTTTTTCTTTCTGTCAAATCTGCCTCTGCCTCCCTCTTTTTAAAAAAAAATCCTCACCTGAGGATATGTTTTATTGATTTTTGGAGAGAGAGAGAAACATAGATGTGAGCAAGAAACATCCATCCATCGGTTGCCTCCTAAACTCACCCCAACTGGGGATCAAACCTCTAACTGACTGGAAATTGAATCCACCACCTTCTGGTGTATGGGAAGATGCTCCAACCAACTAAGCCACACTGGCCAGGGTCACAGCAGCACCATTAATGTTCATATTTCTTTTTTAAAAAAATATATTTTATTGATTTTTTACAGAGAGGAAGGGAGAGGGAGAGAGAGTTAGAAACATCGATGAGAGAGAAACATCCATCAGCTGCCTCCTGCACCTCCCCCACCCCCACTGGGGATGTGCCCACAACCAAGGTACATGCCCTTGACCGGAATCGAACCTGGGACCCTTGAGTCCGCAGGCCGGCGCTCTATCCACTGAGCCAAACCGGTCAGAGCTAATGTTCACATTTCCACCAACACTCTGTTTATGATGCTATATACATTCTCCAAGGCAATATATGCTTTTCTACTGCGCTCCTCCTTCCCTTCTGAGCCTTCACCATCAGTGCTTTTAATATTCATATTTCTACTAACAGTCTGTTCAAGGCAATTTAGGCTTTTTATTTTTCTTTTTTTAAAATATATTTTATTGATTTTTTACAGAGAGGGAGAGAGAGCCAGAAACATCGATGAGAGAGAAACATCAACCAGCTGCCTCCTGCACACCCCCTACTGGGGATGTGCCCACAACCAAGGTACATGCCCTTGACCGGAACCGAACCCGGGACCCTTCAGTCCGCAGGCCGACGCTCTATCCACTGAGCCAAACCGGTCAGGGCTAGGCTTTTTCTTTTCCTATTTTCTCCTTATTCTAGGCTTCTTCTTCTTCTTCTTTTTTTTTTTTTTTTTGGTTAATCCTCACTGGAGGATACTTTATTCCCATTGATTTTTTTTAAGTGACCATATCAAGATTTTATTGTCATATTATAAAACAAAATATGAAGCTTAGAACTGGATCACTTGACCCTTTCTCCTCTTCTCTCCTCCCAGTTCAGAATGCTTCCATCTCTTAATGGCCAGCATTCTCTTAGATTTGCAGTTGGGCTCAACGCATTCAAGCCTTGGCACAATCTTCTTTGTAGTTTTAGCCATTTTTTTTCCCGGAAAATCAGTTTAGGCTGCCCACTGCAGCCACTCTGCTTCCTATCAAAACGCCGCTTTCCCTGCGCACACAGCGAATCCTTGGCCTTCTTGTACTGTGTTACTTTGTGGGGTTGATGCTTGCTACACTTCTCACCGAAGGTTCAGCGGGTTTTAGGAAGGTTCACCATGTTTGCGAGCGCTATCAGCAGGGGAAAGAAAGCTCCCATTGATTTTTAGAGAGAGGGAAAGACAGAGAGAAACATCGATGTGAGAGAAACACATCGATTGATTGCCTCCTTCGAGCACCGGACCAGGGTCTGGGCCAGGAAGGAGCCTGCTGCCAAGGTATGTGCCCTGGACCCTATTGGAACCCAGGACCCTTTGGTCCGAAGGCCTACGCTCTGTCCACTGAATCAAACAGGCTAGGGCTAGGCTTTTTCTTTTTTTGTTGTTGTTGTTTTGTGTGTTTTTGTTGTTGTTGTTGTTAATCCTCACTGGAGTATATTTTTTTCATTGATTTTTAGAGGGAGTGGAAGGGAGGGAGAGAGACACATAGATTGGGTGCCTCCCACATGCACCTTGACTGTAATCGAACCCAAGAGCCTTCAGTCCGAGAGTCAATGCTCTATCCACTGAGCAAACTGGCTGGGACTAGTCTAGGCTTTTTCTGTCATGTGCCTCAAAATTCTTCCAGCTTCTACCCACTATCCAATTCCAAAGCCATTTCAATGTTATTTTTGGGGTTTTTTTAAAATATATTTTATTGATTTTTTACAGAGAGGAAGGGAGAGGGATAGAGAGTTAGAAACATGGATGACAGAGAATCATCGATCAGCTGCCTCCTGCACACCTCCTACTGGGGATGTGCCCGCAACCAAGGTACGTGCCCTTGACCGGAATCGAACCTGGGACCTTTCAGTCCGCAGGCCGACGCTCTATCCACTGAGCCAAACCAGTTAGGGCCATGTCAATGTTTTTAGGTATTTGTTACAACATGGTATAAACTGAATTATGCCCCCCCCCCAATCCATATGTTGAAGCTTTAACCCCCAATATGACTATTATGAAATAGCACCTGTAAGGAGGTGATTACGGTTAAATGAGGTCATAAGGGTGGGGCCCTAATGCAATGGAACTGGTGTCCTTATAAGAAAAGGAAGAGACACCAGGAGTGCATGTGCCCAAAGGAAAGGCCATGTGAGGACACAGCAAGGGCAGCCATCTTCAAGTCAGGAAGATGACCCTCATCAGAAACAAACCCAGATGGCACGCTGCCCTATGAGAAAATACATTTATGTTGGTTAATTCACCCAGTATGTAGTATTTTGTTATGAAAGCCCAATCAGACTAAGACACAGCAGCATCTCACACCTAGGTACCAAAATCTATATGAATTTCCTGTGGTTGCTGTAACTAATTGCCACAAATTTAATGAATTAAAATATAAGAAATCTGCCCTAGCCGGTATGGCTCAATGGATAAAGCGTCAGCCTGCGGACTGAAGGGTCCCGGGTTCGAATCTGGTCAAGGGCGCATGCCCAGGTTGCGGGCTCGATCCCCAGTAGGGGGCATGCAAGAGGCAGCCTATCAATGATTCTCTCTCATCATTGATGTTTCATCTCTCCCTCTCCCTTCCTCTCTGAAATAAAAATATATATATATATTTTAAAGAAATCTATTCTTTCACAGTTCTGGAAGCGAGAAATCCCAAATCAGTTTCATTGGGTCAAAATGAAGGTGTCAGCAGGGCCATACTCTCCCTAGAAAATCGAGGGGGAGAATCTGTTTGTTGCCTCTTTCAGCCTCTGGTGGCTGCTGGCATTTCTTGGCCTGTGGCATCACTCCAATCTCTGCCTTCAAGGTCGCATTGCCTTCTCCTCTTCTGCCTGTCATATTTGCCTCTGCTTTCCTCTTTTTTTTAAATATATTTTTATTGATTTCAGAGAGGAAGGAAGAGGAAGAGAGAGATAGAAACATCAATGATGAGATGAAATCATTGATTGGCTGCCTCCTGCAGGTTGGACCGAGCCTGCAACCCAGGCATGTGCCCCTGACCGGAATCGAACCTGGGACCCTTCGATCTGCAGGCCGATGCTCTATCCACCTAGCCAAACCAGCCAGGGCTCTGCTTTCCTCTTATAAAGAAACTTGTGATTACAATTGGGTTCCATTCAGATAATCCAGGATAATATCCCCATCTCAAAACCCTTAATTTAATCACACCTGTACTCCATATAAAATAACATTCACAGGTTCCAGATACTTGGACATGGGCATTTTAAAAAAGAATTTTCTTGTATTATTATTATTTTTTTTAATTTATTGATTTTAGAGAGAGAGAGAAAGGGAGGGGAGAGAGAGAGAGAGAGAGAGAGAGAGAGAGAGAGAGAGAGAGAGGAAGAGAGAGAGATATTTGTTGTTCCACTTATGCATTCATTGGTTGATTTTTGTATGTGCCCTGACCCAGATCAAACCAGCAACCTTGGCATATGGAGATGATGCTCTAACCAACTGAGCTATCTAGCTAGGGCAGACATGGACATCTTTTGGAGAGTCATTAGTCAGCCTACCATACCATCCTATGACAGTTAACAGCTCTACTCCTTAAACTCCCTTACAGAAGACCAAACTCTATCTTTAAACACTCACTGTCTTCCTATAGTCCCTCCAATTGCACCCCAAACCATCTTCCAATCCTAACTCTATTCCCAATTTACCCTCCAATAGCTACCATCTGCATTCTTAAACGGTCCTCTAGCAGTCCCATTCCTCCTGAAGACCTTCACATGATCATTTAGTTGCATGAAAACTGTCCTGTATGTAGTAGCCCCCAACCTTACCCCAAGCCACCCTCACTACTCACATCTATCCCTAAGTATCCCAGCGTCACCATCCAATTGCCCTCTTTCTTTCCTCCATACCTTCCAATCACCCTACCCTGCTGTTGTCTCTTAACGAAACCCCAGCTGCATGAGAAAAGGAGGGAGAGAAGGAAGAAAGGAGGGAGGGAGGGAGAGAAAGGGAGAGAAGTGTTCAAAAAAGTTGTGAGCGAGTAAGAGATTAAGAGAGAGGGGCTGAGAGAAATGGAGGATGGGTTTATTGTGCAGGATATGTGATGGGGGAAGCACTTATGAAAACATTTTTGATATGTATATGAAGCTCATGTTTATAGGATTGAGGTGTGTTACAGGATAATTAACCTGTGGATCTCATGCTGTAATTTTCCCTCCCTGCCACAAGTCCTTTTTTTAAATATTTTTTTATTGATTTCAGAGAGGAAGGGAGAGGGAGAGAGAGAGATAGAAACATCAAAGATGATGGAGAATCATTGATTGGCTGCCTCCTACATGCCCTCTATTGGGAATCAAGCCCGGAACCCGGGTATGTGCCCTTGACTGGAATCGAACCTGGGACCCTTCAGTCCACAGGCCAACGCTCTATCCACTGAGCCAAACCAGCTAGGGCGAGAGAGAATTATTGATCGGCTGCTTTCTGCACACCTCCTACTGGGGACTGAGCCCACAACCTTGGCATGTGCCCTGACTGGTAATCCAACCATGACCTCTTGGTTCATGGGTGGATGCTCAACCACTGAGCCACATTAGCTGGGCTACAAGTTCCATTTTTGAATTTTTTCTTTATTGATTAAGGTATTACATATGTGTTCTTATCCCCCCCATTGCTCCCCACCCCCTGACTCATGCCCTCACCCCCCCCCCTGGTGTCTGTGTCCATTGGTTAGGCTTATATGCATGCATACAATTCCTTTGGTTGATCTCTCCCGCTTACCCCCATCCTCCTCTACCCTCTGAGGTTGGATGGTCTGACCGATACTTCTCTGACTCTGGTTCTATTTTGGTTTCTCAGTTTATGTTGTTCATTATATTCCACAAATGAGTGAGATCATGTGATATTTATCTTTCTCTGACTGGCTTATTTCGCTTAGCGTAATGCTCTCCAGTTCCATCCATGCTGTTGCAAATGGTAAGAGTTCCTTTTTTTTTTTACAGCAGCATAGTATTCCATTGTGTAGATGTACTACAGTTTTCTAATCCACTCATCTGCTGATGGGCACTTAGGCTGTTTCCAAATCTTAGCTATTGTAAATTGTGCTGCTATGAACATAGGGGTGCATATATCCTTTCTGATTGGTGTTTTTAGTTTCTTGGGATATATTCCTAGAAGTGGGATCACTGGGTCAAACGGGAGTTCCATTTTTAGTTTTGTGAGGAAACTCCATACTGTTCTCCACAGTGGATGGCTGCACCAGTCTGCATTCCCACCAGCAGTGCACGAGGGTTGTGCTGGTGAAGATGCAGAAAAAAAGAAACCCTCATGCATTTTGGAATTTTTATTGGTAATGTATTAATTTTTCAAAAGTTTATTTATGGAGGAATTGTCTTTATTATGTGGATAATAATTTTGTGTGAGCCTGTAGGGATGTTCGTGTTGACCAAGTCAACGTGGCATGTAAGGGTGCCAATACCAAAAGGTGCAAGACAAGTAGGAGCTCAGTGAAGTCCCCAGAGGTCCAGCTGATGGGCAGGATCTTGGGATATTGGAAAGAAGGAAGGGAAGGTTGTATATCCAGGGGTTCTGTGAGCTGACTGTGCACCTGAAGGTATGGGTGGAACCCTTCGCTGTGTGCAAGCTGGCTTGCATGTATCTGGCACACAAAGGAGCTCAATAAATGTTTGTTGAATCAGTGCACAATCGAATGAATCAATTATTTTTTGGAGAGCCTATTGTATGCCAAACAACCTGCTAGTACTTTACATAAATTCTCTCTAATCCTTATAACAACTCTGCCAGACAGTTAACTATGACTCCACTTTAATAGGTCAGGAAAGCGGTGGCTCAGAGAGGGGAAGTCCCTTGCCCCTATCCAAACCCTGGTCTTTAGATTCCAGTAGTCATTCCCCGAAAGGATCAGATCTAATTTCCACGCTTCCACTCATTCATCCATCTGTCAAGGATTTATTAAGCACCTATTGTGTAGCCCAACGACCTAGTACAACAACTGCTCCAGTGCCATAGAGTAGGCGGAGCACTCACAGGAAGACGAGCTGAGCGGCTGGACTGTGGGTACCTAAAGGGCGGG
Organism: Plecotus auritus; assembly: GCF_963455305.1. Lineage (NCBI taxonomy): Eukaryota > Metazoa > Chordata > Mammalia > Chiroptera > Vespertilionidae > Plecotus > Plecotus auritus. The sequence goes on from NC_137784.1 coordinate 138,685,749, forward strand.
GTTTCTGGTGTGTTTCTCCAGGGTATGCAGCTGCCTAGGGCGGCCAAGCAGTTATTATGGCTTTGGCTAGATCGAGGTTAAAGCGAGGTCTAGGAAGCCGATGTTAGGCACATTTGGCCGACAGGGGGCGCAGTTCCGCAGCTAGAAATGTGGCCTGAAAATCTGGGCACCTACTGGCCATCCGTGCGCGCAGGCGCAGAAAACCCAAGGAGCGGCTTATTGGCCAACCGAGGGATAGTTTCAGAAGAGAAGGCGTGGCTTAATTAATTACCTCTCACTGATTTGCTTCTATCTCTGAAGGCGCGGCCTCGGCTCCCTTCTCTGAATGAGGGCCGGCCAATCTAGTTTTCCCTTCGCATCAGAGGCGTGGTCTAGGGCGGGCTCTTGAAGCAGCCCTTGATGATTGGCCGCCTCGCTCAGAGGGCAGAGCTGGGAGAGCTGTCCATCTTACTTGCGCTCACTTCCTGTGGAGTTTCCCCAGCTCAGGGAGGAGGGAGAAAAGGACGAGGGGGAGGAGGGCGGTCGTCCGGGGTTAGGTTCTGAGGTGGGGGGGGTTGGTGTTGGTCCGTTCAGGGCGGGGGATGACTCACAGCCCAGCCCATCTCCCCGACGTCGCCCGCCCGCGCAGAGCTCGCTCCATGGCTTAGCGGAGGAGGCGGTGGCGAGCAGGGGGAGGGGGACTCTTATTTTGTTAGGGGTACCGGGCTGAAGCCCGACCGGCCTGGCAGGGCTCGCCCGGGGCCGGGCGTCATGTCTCATGTGGCCGAGCCAGCTCGGGACGGCGGCGTAGAGGCCAGCGCGGAGGGCCCTCGAGCCGTGTTCGTGCTGTTGGAGGAGCGCAGGCCAGCCGACTCAGCCCAGCTGCTCAGGTGCGGGGCCGCTTGGGGCCAGTAGTGCTGACTGGGGTTCCCGGGAGGCTGATTTGGGTGCAGTAGGAGCCCCGGTCTGGGATTGGAGGGCCTCGGCCTAGGGTTGGAGGACGTCGGGGCGCCCGTCTTGGGGGGGCACCTAAGGGATCCGGCGGTGGCCTGCTTGGACTGAAGCTTAAAAAGAGTCCTGGAAGTGCATTAAGGGAAGCCTGGTTCAGATTTGGAGGGGGGGAATTGACTGGGTCTCTAGAGGGACTTACTCTGATGTGTCCAAAACAGGTCTAGGGTAGCTGAACTTGGGCGACTGAGGCTCTAATTAGAGGCTGAATTTGGGGTCCTTGAGTCGGGCATGAGGGGGATGAAGTTGAGGGGGCACTCTGTAGGTGAGGCACTGATTTTAAGGGACTTTTAGCTCAGTGTCAGAAGGTTTCTGGGGGACAGAGGTGCTATCTTGGGAGCTTGGTGATTCTCAATGGCTGGTTGCTGGAGGCTGTGTTTGGGGATAATATGAGTCTGGTAGGATTTGGGGGTGTCTCAGATAATGCTGCGTGAGACCAGCCTTGTGAGTGTGTGTGAGCTAGAGAAGCAACATTCATCAAGACTTGACCAGAATAATCTCTTCACTCCTTACCATCGACCCAACTGGATCAGATCCCAAGGAGAGTGAAAAAGCCCCCCCCCCCACCTCCATTGGGGCTTGAACGGGAGACAGGCAGACAGAGGTGATGGAGATGGTGCTACCTCTTAGCTCAGTGAAGAAGGCTTCAGACTTTTTATTTGGGAATCCAGAGGAGGGTCTTGTTCCTATTGCCACTTGCCCTAGCCTCTTAGCAAGCCAACCTCTGCTCACTCCATACACACACACACACACACACACACACACACACACACGCACATGTTCTTTTTATCTCACCCTCCTAGTCTATCTCTCAGACCCTGGGGATAATCTTGAATCTGTCACCAGAGCTGGAATGAGCACCAATTGCACCATCCCTCTCTGGGTGGGTCCTATCATCAGCGGCCTTGGAAGCCCCAGCCCCCATTTCTCCCAAGTTCTGTGCAATGGGTGTGTAAGCATGGGAGGGGGGCTTGAGCTACTTTCTGCCTGGAATTGTGCTGAGCTCCGCGGATCCTAGAGCTTCCTCTTCCCAACTTCCTGGGTGGTTTTAGGGCCCCGTCTGAGGGGAGGAAAGGAAGGAAGACAGATCTTTGGGGAGGGGAGAAAATTCTTGCCAAATGAAGTCACCCACAATCTCAGAATTCTGAATCTTTGACTAAATTCAAGGGCGCATATCCATCTGCGTGCATGATTAGGTACCCTGCACACTAGGGTCTTACTCCCAGCATGGAGGCCCGAGCAGGAGCCTTTGCGTATCTTCTGATGCCTTTATAACAACGTAGATCATCACAGTAGCTGAAAGGGAGGGGTGTACATGACTTGTGTGTCAGTGGGTGTTGGTATTGGAGGCGTGTGCCTTTTGATCTATTCCAAAAAAACTGGCGAGTGGTGGGCCGGCTCATCTGGCCAAGAACAGAAAGCTCTCATAAAGTGGATCTTCCACCCAAATGCTCCCTCTTGTAAATCCAGATTGTTGCTCCGAGGGCAGCCTTTGATGTTTCCGTTTTGTATTTGGGTACGTGTTGGCATGCCATGAACTCTGGCTGGGGAGGGGGAAACTCATTTGCAAAGTGGTGGATCCTTCTATAAAGTGAATCATTGACCCCCAGTTCTCTTTGTGATGCATTCAGTTGGTGTCACAATGGGCCGTTATACTGAGGGATGCCCCTACCGTGCTGTATGTGTGTGGATGTGTGTGGACAACGTGGGCTCACTTTCAGCAGCCTGAAAAACAGTAGGGGGTATGGGGGGCTGGGAGAGCTCCGAATGCAAAGTCAGGAGGCCTGCAAAGTGAATCTGGCCTTCCCAAACTCTTCATTTCCATTTTCCTCAAACCCAGGTTGTGGTAACACGTGAGTGTTAGAGCATGCTGTTGGGATCCAGGCACGCTTATTGTTTCGAATCTTAAGGGACTGTGGGTAACACAGCAAAAGATAATGGGGAGGAGGAGAGGGCGTGGGAATTTCTGGTGGTGCTACCCAGCGGAGTGGCTGAATGTTAGAGATACAGTGTTTTCCTTCTTATCTCCCCCTCTCTCTCTTTCTCTTTCTCTTTCTTGGAGGGGATTGAGGTCTCCATACAATAACTGACCACCACCCCTACCTCACCCTCACCCTCAGCCTGAACTCTTTGCTTCCGGAATCCGGGATTGTTGCTGACATCGAATTAGAAAACGTCCTTGATCCTGACAGCTTTTACGAGCTCAAAAGCCAGCCCCTATCACTACACTCAAGGTAATGTCTCCTCTGACGCCTCTCCCAATTCCTCAGGGCCCTCCATTCCCTCCTGGTGGGCAGTGGCCCTCAGTGCCAGCCCAACCCATTCTCTCTCTCCACCCGTTTGTATTTTCCAGTCAGTAAGATAAGGGGCCAGAAAAAGCATGTTATGTGAAAGCAGGTGGCCAAGCTAGGATTCTAGTATCTCGGACTAGACCTCAGCTGCCTTCCCCTGCCCCACCTGCACACCCATTCATTCACAAATATGGCTGCAGCATCCCTCGAGTGCCCAGAGACTGGGTGTGGCTTGCTCTAGCTCAGTGCCCAGATAGGCAGAGCCATACCCACAACCCCTGCTCACCCCTCCCCCACTCAACAAACTCCCCCACCCCCAGCCCTTGAGGAACCCCTGCTGGTCTCTTCTTTCCCCAAGCTGGGGAAGTCTAAATGTGCTGAGTCATGGGCTTGGGCTCTAAGAGAGGGGAGGGGACCTGGAAGAGGGGCAGGAAGAGAGGATTGTGAAATTTCTGAGATTTTCAAGACTGAGTAGCTCCTGGGACTAGAGGCCCAGGCAGGGGAGGAAGAAGGTACTGCGATTGTCCTGTAGCCTGATGCCCACCCCCAGGAGCTAAGGGAGCACCTCCAGCCCCAAACTGAGCTCAAGAGCCCCCTGTTTCTGCTGCCACAGCCTCCCTTAAATAGGATAAAGCCCCTTGCCCAGAGCCCAGCCGTGGCATCTCTGCCCAATATAGGAACAGACCCAAACTGAGACTTCACCGTAAAGAACGAAGGCTAAAATTCCCCCACCAGACTGACCCCTGAGGGCTGCTACCAGGCCTGGCTCCTGTGATGACTCCATCACATTAGGTTTGGGACGAGACTTTTAGCTTACTTGTGGCCCCGTATTTCCCATTCCACAGCCTCCCAATATCACTGCAGGCCACACCAGCCACCCCAGCTACACTGTCTGCATCATCTTCTGCAGGGGGCTCCAGGACCCCTGCCATGTCCTCTTCTTCTTCATCGCGGGTCCTGCTGCGGCAGCAGCTCATGCGGGCCCAAGCCCAGGAGCAGGAGAGGCGTGAGCGTCGGGAACAGGCTGCAGCCTCTCCCTTCCCCAGTCCTGCACCTGCCTCTCCTGCCATCTCTGTGGTTGGTGTCTCTACTGGGGGCCACACATTGGGCCGTCCTCCCCCTGCTCAGGTGCCCAGGGAGGTGCTCAAGGTAAGGTCCAGAGTCCCTGGGGAGTGGTCCTGGTGACTTTTAGCTGAGGTCCTGGAGCCCTGAGGAAGGTCTTTAGGTGCTGTTAAAGTAGGCTTGGCCAGTGTCCCATTGCGTTTAGGGTTTCTGAGATTTTCTTGTGGAATTGTGAGGGGCTCTTAGGGGCCATAGGATGTCTTGGTGGACCATGGAGGTAGTGAGTGCCCCAAGTGGGCCCTAGGGTCTGTGGAGTGGCTTTGGAGGAAGAGCTGTGTATATATATATATGTGGTGCATTAGGAATTCTGTGGCTTTCGGATGTCTTGGGAAGCAATATGTAGTTCCTGGGTATCAGAGACAAGGGTGGAGTCTTGGGGACTGTGACAGAGGGGGCTCTAGAAACCAAGAGGTTTGACCATCCATGGATGGATCCTAGTGGCTGTGAGGGGTGTCCAAGAAAGGGAATTTGGGTGCTGGGAGAGACTTACCAGTATTTTGGGGGGTTCTCAGATTCTGGGCCCGGTTTGCCCAGAGGTACCTCTCTGAGTCCTGTTGTACGTTGTTCCCTCCTGTCCCTCCTTCCCCTTATCCCACAGGTGCAGACCCATCTAGAGAACCCAACACGCTACCACCTGCAGCAGGCTCGCCGGCAGCAGGTCAAACAGTACCTGTCCACCACACTTGGGCCCAAGCTGGCTTCCCAGGCACTCACCCCACCACCGGGGGCTGCGAGTGCCCAGCCACTCCCTGCCCCTGAGGCCGCCCATGCTACTGGCCCTACAGGCAGCGCCCCCAACAGCCCCATGGCACTACTCACCATCGGGTCCAGCTCAGAGAAGGAGGTATGTGGCTGCAGACAACCCTCCCATGGTACACTCTCCAACTTCTGCTAACCCTCCTCCATATTTACTTCTGTCCCCAGATTGATGATGTCATTGATGAGATCATCAGCCTGGAGTCCAGTTACAACGATGAGATGCTCAGCTATCTACCTGGAGGCACTGCGGGGCTACAGCTCCCCAGCACGGTAAGGCCCCGAGGTGGGAAGTTGGTTTAACAACTTAGCGCATCCCTGTGTCACTGAGACTACATCAGGATTGGCTATGTGTATAAGAGACCATGACCGTCACCTTGGATTGTATTAAGATAGAGAAGGAGACTGACTATATGATGCTAATGGGGTATAGCAATGCCCTGAGACCTTTAGTTGGATTGCATGGAAAGGTAGACCTTGTAGATTTTCTTTTTTTAGAGAGTGGGAGGGGGAGAAAGAGAGAGAGAGAGACACATCAATTGGTTGCCTCTGCACCCACCCAACTGGGGCAGGGATCGAACCCCCAACCCTTGGCTGATGCTCTAACCCAGTGGTCGGCAAACTCATTAGTCAACAGAGCCAAATATCAACAGTACAACGATTGAAATTTCTTTGGAGAGCCACATTTTTTAAACTTAAACTTCTTCTAACGCCACTTCTTCAAAATAGACTCGCCCAGGCCGTGGTATTTTGTGGAAGAGCCACAGTCAAGGGGCCAAAGAGCCGCATGTGGCTCGCGAGCCACAGTTTGCCAACCACGACTCTAACCTCTTAAACACACTGTCCAGGGCAACCTTGTAGATTTCGATACATACAGGATGGGGACTTCCTGTATGTATGGAACTATTGGGGCATAATAAGCTGCTCGCTTGAACTTCAGTGTAGGAGGGATCAAGAGATGGGACTTATTTATTTATTTATTTATTTATTATTACTTTTTTATTAATCCTCACCTGAGGATATTTTTCCGTTGCTTGTCAGAGAGAGTGGGAGGAAGGGAAGGAGGGGGGAAGGGGAGAGAGACAGAGGAGAGAGAGAAAAATCAACTGGTTGCCTCCCGCACACACCCCAACGAGGCTGGGGATGGAACCTGCAACCTAGGTTCGTGCCCTTGATTAGGAATCTAATCCGTGACCCTTCGGTGTGCGGGCGCCCTAACAGCTGAGCCACACCAGCCAGGGCAAGGTAGGGGGGTCTTTTAGCCTTTTGAATGTACCAAGAGACTGAAACCCATCAAAAGTCTCAAAACTTGGCATGGTTGGGCCTTAGTGATTCCAGGTACTATGTCTCCTGCAGCGAACCTAGCCAAGAGGCTGGGGCCTCGCAGAGAGTGGATGAAACTTTCTAAAGCAACAAATATACCAAAACATTGTAACATTCTGGTTCTCAAACATTCCCGAGTCCCATAACTTGTTTCAGGGCATACCAAGTGGCTGTTGTTTCGTTTCTTTCCGACTTACCAAGAGGGTAGAAGCATGTATAAAAATACCAGTTTATTAGAACTTTGTGTTGATTTGGATACAGCTAGAGATTACAGTCTTATATTAGATGGATCCAGCAGATTGGTGGGGGTTTCAAGAGCTGAAATCCTATCGAGAGATGGGACTAATTACTTACAGATTAGGATGTTGCCCTAGGGTGTATCCAGGAGAGTGCAAGGGGGAAAAAACAACGTAGGCGGACATAAAAGCAGTGTTAGTTGTGTAGTTGGACAGGAAATCCTGGGAGGTCAGAATATGCAAGAAGATACTCGAGTCAGAGCGTCGGTGCATGGCAGCTGGAGACTATGTATGTAAGGTGGTGCAACGCAGTCACAGCAAAAGACTGGAGATTGGGCTGGAACTCTCCAGAAGGCCAGATTTGGGGTGGAACGTTGCCATGACAATTTCCCAAGGTCTGAGAAGATTGGGTTGGAGTGTTCCAAGAATGCTGGATTGGAATGTCGTGCTGGGACGGGGCGGGGGTGGGGGGGGCTGATGGACTGAAATGTTCCATCGGAGTCCACAATGACCTGAGAAGGGTGGCTTTGCAGCATTTCTTCTCTCAGAGCCAGCCCCGGGTTCGGGAGAGGGGCTTCAGAGCTCACGGGGGGTTGATTTGAGGGGCTGCAGGGGCATGCTGAACAGGCCAGGCAGGCTCTAGTCCCCAGCAAAGCAGGGTAGGTCCATTTGATCCTGTCCTCCCTTATTTTTTTAAATATTCATACTTTTTAAAAATATTTTTTTATTGATTTCAGAGAGGAAAAGAGGGGGAGAGAAGATATAGAAACATCAATGATGAGAGAGAATCATTGATTGGCTGCCTCCTGCACGCCCCCTACTGGGGATGGAGCCCACAACCCCGGGCATGAATGGAAATTGAATGGTGACCTGGTTCATAGGTTGACGCTCAGCCACTGAACCGCACCAGCCTTATTGAGTCACCATGTGAAATTCCCTTGAAAGAGAAGATTCCTGTACTGAGTCAGCCCATCCTTGCATTAAGGGGCGTGTCTTTGGGGATGTGTGGAGGGTCAGGAGCCTGGTTCTAAGATGGGGCTGAGCCTGGGGTCTGTTGCCAATCATCCTTTCTCTGCCATGCCTGCCCACAGCTGCCTGTGTCAGGGAATCTGCTTGATGTGTACAGTAGTCAGGGTGTGGCGACACCTGCCATCACCGTCAGCAACTCCTGCCCAGCTGAGCTGCCCAACATCAAACGGGAGATCTCTGGTAAGGGCCAGGTTTAGCCCCATGTCTGCCAGGTGCGGGGGTGGGTCTGGTTCTGGGGGAAGGAGTTTAAGCAGACAGAAATGGGAACTCGTTGCCCTCTTTTTCCACATGGCCCATGGTGCTACTCTCACCCCACTGCCTCTCATCTTGGGTTTAACAAATGACCCATCACCATGGCTTCTTGAAAAATAGTAAGAAAAAGTGGCATTTTTTTGTTAATTCTCACCTAGGGATATTTTTTCCATTGATTTTTAGAGAGAGTGTGTGGAAGGGAGGAAGAGAGAAACAGAGAGAGAGAGAGACATTGATGTGAAAGAGACACATTAATTGGTTGCCTCCTGCATGCACCCTGCAGACACAGGTTGCCTCCTGCATGCACCCTGACTGGGGCCGGGGATCAAACCTGCAACTCAGGCACTTGCCCTTAACTGGGAATCAAACCCACGCCCCTCGGGCCGACGCTCTAACCCAGGCGTCCTCAAACTACAGCCCGCGGGCCACATGCAGCCCGCCGAGGACATTTATCCGGCCCACCGGGTGCCGCTGCCTGTCCTGCTTAGCAGCCAACGCGTCCCGGGCCCGCATTGCGCATAAGAATTTGTTCATAGTTGTTTTTTTTTTAAACTATAGTCCGGCCCTCCAACGGTCTGAGGGACAGTGAACTGGCCCGCTGTTTAAAAAGTTTGAGGACCCCTGCACCACTGAGACTGGCTAGGGCAAGAGTGGCATTTTTAAAAAATATATTTTTACTGATTTCAGAGAGGAAGAGAGAGATAGACACATCAATGATGAGAGAGAATCATTGGTCGGCTGCCTCCTGCACGCCCCCTACTGGGGATTGAGCCCGCAACCTGGGCACGTGCCCTTGACCGGAATCAAACCCGGGACCCTTCGGTCCGCAGGCTGACGCTCTATCCACTGAGCCAAACCGGCTAGGGCAAGAGTGGCATTTTTAAAAAGGCCATTTCCCCTGCGTGTGCCCACCAATGCCTACCTCAGCGACACACACTGCCCTCCTCCTTTCCCATGCCCAGAGGCCCTGACTACCTCCGCTCTCTTCCAGAGACAGAGGCCAAGGCCCTTTTGAAGGAACGGCAGAAGAAGGACAATCACAACCTAAGTGAGTGAGAACGTGTGCCCTTGCCACCATGCTCTGCAGCCCTGCCTCGCTCTGTGCCCCAGCCTGCCCTGGCCCCAGTTTCTCCTCTTCCCTCCTTGGCCTATTGATAACTCTTTCCCACTTCTATCTCCCCCTCCTCCAAAGTTGAACGTCGCAGGCGCTTCAACATTAACGACAGGATCAAGGAGCTGGGCACCCTCATCCCCAAGTCCAGTGACCCGTGAGTCTGGGCTGGGAGCCCCAGGCACTAAGAAGATGGGGCGGGGGACCCTGCTCTCCTAAAGTCATTCCCAAGGGGGCCTACCCTAGGTGGGAACCACCCAGCAGCTCTGCTCCTCTGGCCCCTTCCCACTTAGCTCTTTTCACCCTGAGCCAGCTCCTCACCATGTCTCCTCACCTACAATTTGAGGTGCATGATCTTAGGGGGTCCATACGCCTCATCAGGTCCCTGCAGGACAAAAGCGCTTAGTTTCCTGTTTATTTCGTGCTTCCTGTATTTATTCAGAAAACATTGAGCTTCTGCTTTGGATCAGGTACCGAGCAAGGCCCTGAGGCGGCCAGAGGCAATGAAACAGACAAAAATCCCTGACCTCATGGAACTGGTCATTTAGTGGGGGCAGCCAGGCAGCAAACAAGATAAATAAGTAAAGTTCATGCAATTCTGATGAATGTTGTAGAGAAGAATAAAGAATGGGAGGAAGATGGGGGAGTTTGGGGGAGGCTTACAACTTGGGGTGAGGACCGAGGGGACGGAACAGGCCTCAACGAACAAGAACCATTTGAATAAGCAGCCAGAGGAGGAGAGGCAGGAGGTGCCTGGGGGAAGAGTGGTCAAGGAGGAGAGCGCAGCTGGGCTGATAGCCCCGCGGTGGGAATGGATTTCCATGTCCTGGGAGCGCTGAGAAGCCAGAGCAGCGGTAGTGAGATGAATCCGGGTCAGAGGTGAGAGGAGCAGTAAAGGGTCTGGTCAGAGATGGCTTCAGGGCTTGGAAGGTTCCAGGCAGGGGATGAGCATCTCCTACCCTTGATGTACCCTCACCTCAAGTTCTAGGCACGGGGTGGGGTGCTCCATCTACCTGGTGCAACGATCCAAGATCCCAAGAGACTCCATGCCCAGCTCTCCCTTCTTTCCTTCCCCTCGACCGCTTAGGGAGATGCGCTGGAACAAGGGCACCATCCTCAAAGCCTCTGTGGATTATATCCGCAAGTTGCAGAAGGAGCAGCAGCGCTCCAAAGACCTAGAGAGCCGGCAGCGATCCCTGGAACAAGCCAACCGCAGCCTGCAGCTCCGGATTCAGGTCTGGAAGGGGAGGAGGTGGTGGCAGGGGTGAGGGGGCTTCCTGCAAGCAGAGGCAGAGGAAGAACAGGCCACAATTTCCCCTCCTGGAATACTTGGGAGATCCCAGGGCTTCCTGACTCCCATGATGATGATGATGATGATGATGATGATGGTGGTGGTGATAAGTAGTAATCATACCATTAAAAAGAATAATGATGGATATTAGCTAGTGTGCATTGCGTTTATCTTGTGCCATGCACTGTGACAAGAGCCTTATCTCCATTTACTAAGTTAATCGTCACAAGAGCCCAATGAGGCAGGGACCATCGTTATACCCATTTTACAGATTGGGACGCTGAAGCTCCAATTTGAGGCAACTTGCCTAAAGTTACATAACCAGTGAGTGGTAGAGGTTGAATGTGAACCCAGACAACCTGCCCTCCTAACTGTGATATCCTCTGCCTCTGAGGGGCTCTGAACTCCATCTTATCCCACACCTACCCCCTACTTTTTGCAGGAGCTCGAACTGCAGGCCCAGATCCATGGTCTGCCGGTCCCTCCCACCCCAGGGCTCATCTCCCTGGCCACGACTTCGGCCTCTGACAGCCTCAAGCCAGAGCAGCTGGATGTTGAGGAGGAGGGCAGGCCAGGCGTAGCAACGTTTCATGCAGGGGCGGGCCCTGCCCAGGGTGCTCCCCATCAGCAGCCCCCAGTGCCACCCTCAGATACCCTTCTGGACCTGCACTTTCCCAGCGACCACCTGGGGGACCTGGGAGACCCCTTCCACCTGGGGCTGACGGACATTCTGATGGAGGAGGAGGAAGGGGTGTTGGGGGGACTGTCGGGGGACGCCCTGTCCCCATTGCGGGCTGCCTCTGACCCCCTGCTCTCTTCCGTGTCCCCCACTGTCTCCAAGGCCAGCAGTCGCCGAAGCAGCTTCAGCATGGAGGAGGAGTCCTGATCAGGCCTCACCCCTCCTCTGGGATTTCCCCACCCAGAAAAGGAGGACAAGTCGAGATGAGGCCCTGCCTTTCCCTCCCCCTCCCATGAGACTGCCCTGCCCAGGTGTTCTGGGGGAAGAGATGAGGCCCCACCCCTATAACCAGGCAAGGAGGAGGAGTCCGGCACGCCCCACCCCTTTCCCACAGGCCCAGCCAGCACCATGACATCAGGGCCTGTCTCCTGGAGATCACAGCATCTCCTGTACCCAATGGGACCCACCCTCGCCCAGGTGAGGGAAGGAGACAGGATGAGGTCTGTCCCTGTCCTCTGGGACTGTCCTAGCCAGGTCTGGGATAAGGATGTGTCAGGATACCGTTGCATCCCCTCTCTTATAGTGGCCAGTCTACTCCATCCTGGCAAGGAAGAGTCCAAATGATGGAGTTCCCACCCTGGGGTTTAAGCCCACCCCCTTCGCCACGATCCCTGCCCTGCCCAGGCCAGGAACAGAATGAGGATGAAAGCCGAACCCTTTACCTGGGAACTCGGGTCATGGCCTAGCAGTGGAAGAGCCAGTCTATGCCCCTTCCCTATAGGGACAGCCCAGCCCCAGTATTGCAGGCATGGAAGAGTCGGCAAGATCAGGCCACCATGTGGAGATCACAGCCCTTATCCCTCAGCGGCATCCCAGCCAAGCATTCCACTGCAGGGAGGAGGGTCCTTAGGCTCCCTGCCTTAACCTGAGAGACAACAGCTCTGAGCCGACCTTGCCCTTGGGAAAGGGGATCGATTTTGAGATCTTCTGGGTTGACATTCCAGACCTAGATCAGAAGTGAGAGACCACTACCCTTGGGCAGAGTCCTGCCTCCTTCCTTGAAGGGCAGTTTGGCGAGGTGATGGGGAGTAGGGGATACTGAGTCCAAGTCCCAGAACCAGCACCCATTACTTTTTTCACCGCACAGAGGAACAGGACGAAGGAAGGGGTCCTTCTGGGGATTTCCCCAGGCCAAGAAAAAGAAGCCTCTCCCACCTAGGTGGAGGCTTGGGGGAAGGGCTGTTAAATCCTGTATCCTTCTTTTGTTTATCTGATTTTTTACTGATCCCCCCCCTACTCAGAAGTTGATCACCCCAACCTCTGGCCTCTACCCAGTTCTCCATTTGGAGGACTCTTTCCCCATTTCAGAGTTATCAACAGACACTCCCTACCCATCCTCACCCCTCCTGTTATGTATATTCAAGATTGTCAGCTTTGGATTATTGGGGCCAAGTCCCAAGGATGGTGTACTGAGGGGTCTGTAGGTTTGTGATTAATAAATGCTAGGCGTGTTTGATGCGCTTTTAACTTTGGCAAAGAGTCTCCTGTCCTTGCTTTTGACTGTGCAGCGAGCATGGCTCATGCAGGCCAGGAGGAAGGAAGGTTCTTGGAAGAAATAGATTTAAGAGAAATAGATGAAGGAATTTAACTAGAAATAAGGGCTGGAGGAAAACAACCTGCAAACAAAAGCAATCAATCCATAGCTACCTGTCAGACACTCCTTACTGTTGTCAAGAGCTTCACCTAATTTATTCTAAGGAATATTCAAGAAAGTGCTGATTCCTTTTTTAAAATATATTTTTATTGATTTCAGAGAGGGAGAGAGAGAGAGAAACATCAGTGATGAGAATCATTGATTGGCTGCCTCCTGCACATCCCACACTGGGGATCAAGCCCGCAACCCAGGTATGTGCCCTGACCAGGAATCAAACCATGACCTCCTGGTTCATAGGTCGACACTCAACCACTGAACCACACCAGTTGGGTGAAAGTGCTGATACTTTATATACATTGACTTCAGAGAGGAAGGCAGAGGGAGAGAGAGGTAAGAAACATCAATGATGAGAGAGAATCATTGGTCAGTTGCCTCTTGCACACCCCACACTGGGGATCGATCCCAAAACCCAGGCATGTGCCCTAAACGGGAATTGAACCATGACCTCCTGATTCATAGGTCGTCGCTTCAACCACTGAACCACACCGACGGGGCATAAAAGTGATGATTCTTATTTCTTTTTTTCTTCTACCTACCCCCCTGATTTCCATTCATGTTTAAAAACACGAAAGAATAGAATTTAAGTAACTATCTGAAGATATGCCACTGGTAAATGGATGAAGAAAACGGTAAAGTTAGGTGAGTGAGGGCTCTGGTTTGAAAAATGTCACTGAGGGCAGAGGAGGCAAAGATTTTCTCGCAAGTTCACTTTTGAAACTGATAAGGAAGTGTGAAGATATCTGATGGCAGAGAGCAGAGGCATTCCAGATGGGGTAAAGGGCAAAGACAAGGCATGAAAATCAGGAACAGGCAAGAAATTCCATTTTGGAACAGATGTTGACATTTTGGGGGTATTTTATAAAAAGAGGTGAACAGACACATCTTGAAGGCTAGGAAAAAATATTCCTGGAATTCCTCAACCAGACTCTGACTCCCCCAGGACAGGCATTAGGTCCTGTGTCTCCCCCAGCAGAGAACCCCTGATCGCCAGAAGCCAATCTGGTCCTTTGTCTTCCCCAGAAGACTGAGCATACTACTTTCTAGCCCAGGGGTGGGCAAACTTTTTGACTCGAGGGCCACAATGGGTTCTTAAACTGGACCAGAGGGCCGGAACAAAAGCATGGGTGGAGGGTTTGTGTGAACTAATTTAAATTCAAAGTAAAGGAGAGGAGGGGAGAGCAAGAGAACCGGATAGAACAGCCGGATCCGGCCCCGGGCTGTAGTTTGCCCAAGGCTGTTCTAGCCTATCATCACACTGTGACTCCTAATGCCTGGTTGTTGAATCTACTACCAGACTGGTGACTCCCTGATACCTTTTCTTTACTTTTTCTCCTTAAATTTGCTCTATTTTATCTTTTTAAAGAAGTTTGTTGATTTTTAGAGAGAGAGAGATGAATGGACAGGGAGAGAGAAAGAGAGAAACATTGATGTTAGAGCACAATATTTACCGGCTGCCTCCTGCACTGGGGATTGAGCCTGTAACCAGGGCATGTGCCCTTGACCTGGAATCGAACCAGCAACCTCCCAGTGCATGGCACGATGCCCAACCAATTGAGCCACACTGGCCAGGGGTATATTCACTTTATAAAAATGACATAATGCCCAGAAGTGTTATTTTTAAAGTTTGTATCCTGAAATAATTTTAGATTTATAGAAGAGTTGCAAAGACATTAGAGGGCGTTTCCATATCCCTCATTCAGCTCCCCCTAATGTTAACATCTTACATAACCATGGCACATTTATTGATGTGAAGGAAATAACATTGGCACAGTACTAGAAACTCAATTTAAGACTTTATTTAGATGTTACTGTTTTTTTCCCCACAAATGTGTTTTTTCTGTTCTAGGATCCAAGTTAGGATATTCTATTTGTGATCTCTTTCTATGGAATAGATTATCACAATATTAGTGGCTAAAAAACATGCATTCATTAACTCCCAGTTTTTGTGGGTCAGGAATCCAGACTGGCTTAGCTCTATCCTTTATTCAAGTGGCTCTGACCAAGGTGCAATCAAGGAAGATGTTGGGTAGGATTAAGGACTCATCTGAACGTGGGACTGGGGAAGGATCTTTTCTGAGCTACCATGGTTTATGGCAGGATTCCGTTATCTCCAATCTGTTGAACTGTGAGCCTCAGTACCTTGCTGGCTGTCATCCTGAGGTACCCCCAGTCATTGCCACGTGTGCCTTTTCTTCCAAGAGCCAGCTTACAGCATGGTAGCTTGCTTCATCAAAGCCAGCAAGTGAGAGTGAGCAAAACAAGGTACAATCTCATGTAATCTAATCATGGAAGTGACATCCCCTTGATGCTCAAGCATTCTGTTGGTTAGAATCACATTACTCAAGGGGAGGAAATTACAGAAGACTATGAATATTAGGCAGGGGTCAGTGAGAGGTCATCTTAGAAGCTCCCTACCACAAATACCATATTGCATTTAGCTGTCATACCTTCTTGGTCTCTGACAGTTCTAGTCTATCCACTGAGACGGCCTAGACATTGTGTGAACGCAGAAGCAACGAGCACATCTAAGTACCCAGATCTTGGTTTCTAAATGCTATTACCTAATAAAAGGAATCGGGGCTTCTTGGAGAAATGGCTGATTTTAAGGCCAGGGTAGGAAAATACAATATGAGCCTGGAACATTGTGTAGTGCCAGAAAGTAAGAAGGTACACACACACAAAAAGATGGGAGCATGTCATTCATAAGGCTACAGGAGCCAACTTGAAAGAGCTCCCAATGGCCAAAACTAGAACAACTTGAGCAACAACAAAAATGATAGTATTGGATGATAGTCCAAAAAGAAGAGAAAATAAATATCCATGATTTCATGATGTATAAATAAGTGATATGATTGAATAAATAAATGTTGGAGATGGGACAACTCTTTCTTATGTAAGACTTCCAAATGATAAATATAGAAGGAATGAGGGAAATAGGAAATTGCCATTAGAATACCACAGTAATAATTGTTGCAGATCTAATCCACTAAATGCTAAAATTTGTGGATAAAACTTCAAGGTGAACACACTAGTTGCACAGCCTTAAAGTAGCGCCTCTAAAATATTTATTAAATACAGGCATACCTCAGAGATATTACAGGGTTGGTTCCAGACCATTGCAATAAAGAGAGTCATAATCTTTTTTGCTGGGGGAGGGTCTTGCTTTGAATTTGTAAAAAAAAAAATGCAATAAAGTGAAGTACAATAAAACAAGGTATGCCTGTGTCTGATTCTCTTCCCTCTAAGAGTTGGGTTTAATTCCCATTCTCTTTTTTATTTTTTTAAATAATATTTGTATTGATTTCAGAGAGGAAAGGAGAGGGAGAGCGAGACACACACATCAATGATGAGAGAGAATCATCAATCGGCTGCCTCCTGCACACCCCTCACTGGGGATCCAGCCCGCAACCATGACATGTGCCCTGACCGGGAATCGAACGATGACCTCCTGGTTCATAGGTCAATGCTCAACCACTGAGCCATGCGCCAGCTACGCCCCTCTTCTCCTCTTGAATATGAGCTGGATTCAGTGACTTGCTTCTAATAACAAGAGCATGGAAAGGGCAATAGTAACTTCACAATGGAGAAATCTGGCAGACAACCTTAACCAAGAGATGAATGTTAACATCACCAGTAATAAGACATGACTCTTATGTACCCTCTGATGTGATGCAATGAGAAGGACACTTCACTTTCATAGTATTCTTCCCCCAATTGAGGGACATCCTACAAAGTATTCAACCAATATTCTTCAAAAGTGTCAAGATTAGCCCAGCCGGTATGCCTCAGTGTTTGAGTGTTGCCCCATGCAGCAGGAGGTCACTGGTTCAATTCTGGTCAGGGCACATGCCCAGGTTTCAGGCTCAAACCCCAAAAGAGGGTATGCAGGAGGCAGCTGATCAATGTTTCTCTCTCATCGATGTTTCTATTTCTCCCTCTCCCTTCCTCTATCTGAAATCAATAAAACAATCTTTTTTAAAAGTTTCAAGATCATGCCCTGGCCGGTTTGGCTCAGTGGATGGACTGTCGGCCTGCGGACTCAAGAGTCCCGGGTTTGATTCTGGTCAGGGGCATGTGCCTTGATTGCGGGCATATCCCCAGTGGGGGGTGTGCAGGAGGCAGCTGATTGATGTTTCTCTCTAGTCAATGTTTTTTTTAAATATATTTTATTGATTTTTACAGAGAGGAAGGGAGAGGGATAGAGAGTTAGAAACATCGATGGGAGAGAAACATCGTTCAGCTGCCTCCTGCACACCCCCTATTGGGGATGTGCCTGCAACCAAGGTACATGCCCTTGACTGGAATCGAACCTGGGACCCTTCAGTCCTCAGGCTGATGCTCTATCCACTGAGCCAAACCAGTTAGGGCTCTCGTCGATGTTTCTAGCTCTCTCTCCCTCTCCCTTCCTCTCTGTAAAAAATCAATAAAATATAAAAAAGAGTTTCAAGCCGAAACCGGTTTGTCTCAGTGGATAGAGCGTCGGCCTGCGGACTGAAGGGTCCCGGGTTAGATTCCGGTCAAGGGCATGTACCTTGGTTGCGGGCACATCCCCAGTGGGAGGTGTGCAGGAGGCAGCTGATTGATGTTTCTAGCTTTCTATCCCTCTCCTTTCCTCTCTGTAAAATACCAATAAAATATATTTTAAAAAAAAAAGAGTTTCAAGATCATAAAAGACAAGGAAAGACAGGTTATATATTTAAGCAAACCAAGTTGTTTTTATCTTCATCTGTCAATCTGTCAATTCCAGCTTGGGTTTTTCCAATTGTTTTTTGGCCATGAGACCAAAACTAGTGTCATACATTTATCAAGGCTCCCAGATATCCTATGCTCCACTGGATGGAGTGTGTTGGCTGAGAGAAGGGAATCATGTAGTGAACCTGGCTGGTACCCCTTTTCTGCCTGGGTCAATTTCAGAACCCTTTCATAGGGAAGTGGAGCCTAAACAGAGAATAGAGCTGGGGCAGGGCGTGGATCAGATTTCAGGATTGAATGTAGCAATCATGGTACTGGAGAAAAAGGAGCTTTGTAGACATGGGTTTCCAGAAGTCACCAAAGTGTTGTTTTAGTTCTTTGGCTAAATACTGTGCAGGCTTTAGAGGGAGACACTTTGAGGCCAAGCAGAGATCAATCCTGGGCTTCTGTCAGCTGAATGGATGCTTGTACAGTCCTGAGAGACATGGATATTTTTACTAGCTTGTGTGGAGAGCTCTCACCCAGTACCCCAATGAGAAATAGAGACACCAGAAAGGCCCTTCCTTAATAGAATGGCCACCTCAGACCTAGAGTGGCTAGAGATCCTCTCTAAAATATCCTAAAAACATGCCTCCAAAGGATCGAGAGGAATTGTGGGATTTACAATGCATATAGATATAATATACATAACCATAACACAAAGGACAGGATTTTGGATAGAAAACTATACTGTTGCAATGTTTTTTCATCTCATATGAAATGGTACAATGTTAACTTTCAGTTGACTGTGATAAGTTAAGGATGGATTTTGTAATCACCAGGGAAACCTCTAAAGAAAATAATGAAAACAGGTACAGCTGAAAAACCAGGAGGGGAATAACAATTGAATATTAAACTATATTTGGTTAACTTAAAAGAAGGTGAGAAAGGAAGAACAGAGGATCAAAAAACAGAAGAAACAAATAGAAAACATAACAATGATAGAACTTAATCTGGCCCTATCAATAATTGCACAAAATATAAATAAGCTAAAAGGTCCCATAAAAGACAAGGATTTTAAGACCAGAAAAAAACAACAACAAACAAACAACAACAACAATAACAAAAAACACAAGACCTAACCAGAGCTGGGCTTAGAGTAAAGCAAGTGAGGCACTTTCCTTGGGTGCAAAATTTAAAGAGATGCCAGAAAAATGCAGTAATCAGGTTAAATATTCTAATAAATATTGATAATACAGTCTTTTTAAAAAATGTTTCTATTGATGTTTAGAGAGAGATGAAGTGAGAGGGATAGAGAGATAGAAACATCAATGAGACAGAAACATCACTGATAGGCTGCCTCTTGCACGCCCCCTACTGGGGATCGAGCCCAAAACCCTGGCATGTGCCCTAACCAGGAATGGAATCAATGACCTCTTGGTTCATGGGTCCATGCTCAACCACTGAGTCACACTGGCTGGATGGTAATAGTCTTAAATCATATTTTGTCTTATTAATATAGCCATTCCAGCTTTCTTTTTTTGTGTTTTTTTCCCAGCAGAATTATATGCTAAAATCTTTTAAATTTTGTTCTAAATTTTAAATTATTTTCTTTTTTAAAAAATAATTTTATTGATTTCAGAGAGGAAGGAAGAGGAAGAAAGAGATAGAAACATTAATGATAAGAGAAAATCATTGATCAGCTGCTTCCTGCAGGCCCCCCACTGGGGATTGAGCCCACAACCTGGGCATGTGCCCTTGACCTGAATTGAACCCGCGACCCTTCAGTCCACAGGCCGACCCTCTATCTACTGAGCTAAACCAGCTAGGGTTAAATTATTTTCTTTTTTAACAGCTTTATTGAGATGTAATTCACATCCCATTAAATTTACCTATTTAAAGTGTATGATTCAATGTGGTATTCTGTATAATAAAAGTCTAATATGTTAAGTGTGTGACCTTTCGACTGTTCGACCAGTTGCTGTGATGCACACTGACCACCAGGGGGCAGATGCTCCAACTGGTAGTTTAGCTTGCTGCTGGGGTCCGGCAATTGGGACTGGGTGAGATGGGACAAACACGCCCTGGAGCCCTCTCATGGTCCCTCTCCAGCCGGCCAACCTCCCACAGTCCCTCCCCGGCCAGCCAGCCCCGATCAGCCCCGATTGGGACTGGGCCAGATGGGCCAGACACATCCTGGAGCCCTCCCACGGTCCCTCCCTGGCCCTGATTGTGCACCGGTGGGGTCCCTCAGCCTGGCTTGCGCCCTCTCGCAATCAGGGACCCCTCGGGGGATGCCAGAGAGCCAGTTTCAGCCCAATTCCCACAGGCCAGTCCGAGGGACCCCACCAGTGCACAACCGGGCCTCTAGTCTATATATATAAAAGGCTAATATGCTAAGTGTCCATCCGACTGGTAGCTATGACACGCACTGACCACCAGGGAGCAGACACTCAGTGCAGGAGCTGCCGAGCTGCAGTGACTTGGCAGCGGCAGTTCTCGGGTGACGCACCCCGAAACCAGAGAGGAGGGAGCCCGATTCCTCCCGGGGCCGCGTGATTCCACCTTTGGCCATGGATTACATTGCTGCTGGGGCACTGTCAGCCCTGAATCTGGCTTACTGCACACTGGCATTTGCGTTCCACACCCTGTACAACACAACTTTGCAGAGTGCCCTCTCGCACTCTAGGACCCCTCAGGGGATGTTGGAGAGCCAGTTTTGGCCCGATCCCCGCAGGCCCGGCCAAGGGACCCCACTTGCTGGAGGGACCCCACTCACTCCCCAGATGCTGGGCAGGGACTGCGGGAGGTTGGCTCCAAGGTATGTCCAGCCCATCTCGCCCAGTCTTGCCCCGCTGGCCACCTTCTAATTAATTTTCTTTCAATGTGCACGAATCCATGCACCAGGTCACTAGTATTGAATATAATGGAATATTGTTCAGCAATAAAAAGGAATGAAGTACTGATACATACTACAGCACAGATGAACTTTGAAAACATTATGCCAAGAGAATGAAGCCAGTCTCAAAAAACCACATGTTGTATGATTTTATATGACATGTCCAGAAAAGGCAAACTTATAGAAATAAAAAGTGGTTACCTACAATTGGAGAGTAGTAGAAAGTGACTGCTAATGGGTACAGAGTTTCTTTTGGGGATGATGAAAATGTCCTAAAATTGTGGTGATGCTCACATAACTCTGTGAATATACTAAGAAAACATTGAATCATACACTTTTTAAAAAAATGTCTTTATTGATTTCAGAAAGGAAGTGAGAGGGAGAGAGAGATAGAAACTTCAATGATGAGCCCTAGATGGTTTGGCCCAGTGGATAGAATGTTGGCCTGTAGACTGAAGGGTCCCAAGTTCAATTCCGGCCAGGGGCATATGCCCGGGTTTCAGGCTTGATCCCCAGTAGAGGGTGTGCAGGAGGCAGCTGGTCAATGATTCTCTCTCATTATTGATGTTTCTATCTCTCTCTCCCTCTCCCTTCCTCTCTGAAATCAATAAAAAATATTTTTTTAAAAAAAGAAACTTCAGCTCTAACCGGTTTGGCTCAGTGGATGGAGTGTCGGCCTGCAGACTGAAAGGTCCCAGATTCGATTCCGGTCAAGGGCATGTACCTTGGTTGTGAGCACATCCCCAGTGGGAGGTGTGCAAGAGGCAGCTAATAGATGTTTCTCTCTCATCGATGTTTCTAACTATCCCTCTCCCTTCCTCTCTGTAAAAAATCAATAAAATATATGTTAGGAAAAAAAAAAAAGAAACTTCAATGATGAGAGAATCATTGATCATTGCCTCCTGCACACCCCCTACTGGGGATTGAGCCTATAACCCAGACATGGGCCCTGACCAGTAACCAACTGTGACCTCCTGATTCATAGGTCAATGCTCAACCACTGAGTCACACCGGTCGGGCTGGTTTTATTTTATTTTAGTTTTTGTTAATCCTCACCTGAGGATATTTCCTCCATTGATTTTTTTATATATTTTTATTGATTTCAGAGAGGAAGAAGAGAAAGAGAGAGATAGAAACATCCATGATGAGAGAGAATCATGGTGGATAGGCTGCCTCCTGGGCATCGAGCCCACAACCCAGGCATGTGCCCTTGACTGGAATCGAACGTGGGACCTTTCAGTTCACAAGCCGACACTCTATCCACTGAGCCAAACAGGCTCAGGCTCCTCCATTGATTTTTTAGAGAGAGTGGAAGAGAGGGAGGGGGAAAAAGAGAGAGAGAAAAACCTTGATGTGAGAGACCAGGGCCAGGGATTAAACCTGCAATCCAGCCAGGCTGGTGTTGCTCAGTGGTTGAGCATAGACCTATGAGCTAGGAGGTCACTGGTTCAATTCCTGGTCAGGGCACATGCCTGGGTTATGGGCTTGATCTCCAGTGTGGGGTGAGCAGGAGGCAGCCGATCAGTGATTCTCTCTCATCATTGATGTTTCTATCTCTCCCTCTCCCTTCCTCTCTGAAATCAATAAAAATATATATTTTTAAAAACCTGCAATCCACGTATGTGCCCTTGACTGGGAATTGAACTCGAGACCTTTCGCTGTGCGGGCCAACACTCTAACCATTGAGCAATGCTGGCCAGAGCATGTTCTCATGACTTTAGGTAAGACAGAGAAAGGGAATTCTGTGTGTGAGTGTGTGCTTGCATGTATTTCCCATGTCTATTCACTGAGAAGGCCTAGATTTCTATTTAGATGACAAATGAGCTCACATAGGATAAAGATTTGGTTTCATTTTCTATTTTTAAATATTTTTTGAAATAATTTCAGATTTACAGAAAAGTTGCAAAATAATAATACCCTTCATTCAGATGCTTCTTATGTTAACAGTAGAGGCCCAGTGCATGAAATGTGTGCACTCGGAGGGGGGGGGCCCTCAGCCCAGCCCGCACCCTCTTGCAGTCCATTAGCCCTTGGGGGATGTCCGACTGATGGCTTAGGCCTACTCCCCACAGGAAGCGGGCCAGAGCTGTCAGTAGCACATTCTTAGTGCTGCCGTGGAGGCGGGAGAGGCTCCCGCCACTGCCACTGCACTCGCCAGCCATGAGCCCAGCTTCTGGCTGAGTGGTGCTCCCCCTGTGGGAGCGCACTGACCACCAGGGGGCAGCTCCTGCGTTGAGCGTCTGCCCCCTGGTGGTTAGTGCACATCATAGTGACTGGTCATTCCGCTGTTCGGTCTATTTGCATATTAGCCTTTTATTATATGGGATTTTGCCACTTTTCCTCTATCATTCTGTCTTTGTCTCTTTTTTTCTCTCTCTCTAGGTCCTCTCTCTCTCTCTCTCTATTCATGTTAGGAGTCCCCAAGACCATGCACAGGTTTGGTGATTCAGTAGGAGGACTCATAGGATTCAGCATATAGTTGTACTCAACTAATCTTTATCACTGAAAGGATAGATACAAGATAGGAGCAACAAGATAAAAAGGACACAGGTGGAATGTGGAGAAATCCACGCACAGGCTTTCTTAAGCTATCCTTCTCCTTTGAGCAAAGGAAACAGGCACATAGGATAAAGTCTGGAGGAAACCAGGCACAAGCTTTCAAGAGTCACCTCCCAGTGGAGTCACACAAGATACATTTAGTTCCTCCAGCAAAGAGTTGTGACAACGTGTCTGATGTGTTGTACATCAGGGAGGTTCATTAGAGACTCACTGCCCGAGGTTTTCACTGGAAGCTGGTCACGAGGCACCCTCTACCTAGCTTGTACCAAAATTCCAGACTACCTGAAGGAATGTAGGTGCTCCGCATAAATCACACTGTTTATACAAACTGGTTAAGCCCACTGAACCACTCTTATAATTTAGAAAAGGTTTTATAACAGTGTAGGGAATTGTTTACCAGCCAAGTTTCCAGATGCTATTCAAGGGCCAACCTTGCAATGAAGTCTCTATAAGGCAAGGCAGTCTTAGGCCTACTTTGTTAACTCTTTCCTGTGCAAAGACATATGAGAAAGGTATTTCCTTATATAATCACAATATCCTTATCAAAATCAGGAAATTATACTGATACACTGTTATCGTCTATTTTACTGACATTATTCGAAGTTTGCCAGTTGCCCCACTGGCATCCTATATAATAAAAGCCTAATATGCTAAGTGTCTAGTTGTCCGGTCGGCCATTAATGATATGCTAAGGCCGCTCAACTGCTCGCTATGATGTGCACTGACCATCAAGGGGCAGACACTCTGACTGGTAGGTTAGCTTGCTACTGGGGTTCAGCTGATCAGGACTGAGTGAGACAGGCTGGAAATGCCCTAAGGCCCTTCCTCGGTCACTCCCTGGCTGACCAACCTCCCATGTCCCTCCCTGGCCCCAGTAGTGCACCGGTGAGGTCCCTTGGCCTGGCCTGCACTCTCTGGCAATCTGGGAGCCCTCAGGGGATATTGGAAATCTGGTTTTGGCCCCATCCCGCAGGCCAGGCCAAGGGAGCCCACTGGTGCATGAATTCGTGCACTGGGCCTTTAGTCCTTCATAATAAAATAATTTTTTTTGCCTGGTACAGGATTAAATCCAGGATCATATGTTACATTTAGCTGTCATGTTTCTTTAGTCTCCTTGAAACTGGATCACTTCCTCACTTTTTCTTGTTTTTGTTTTTATTACTTTGAATTTTTTTAATTTAAATTTTATTTTTTTTGTTAATCCTCATCTGAGGATTTTTTTCCCATTGATATTTAGAATGAGTGGGAGGGAGAGAGAGAGAGAGAGAGAAACATCAATGTGAGAGAGACACATTGATTGGTTGCCTCCCCCATGTGCCCCAACTAGGGCCAGGGAGTGAACCTGCAAACCTGGTACATGCCCTTGACAGGGAATCAAACCCGTGACCCTTTGGGCCTACACTCTATCTATTGAATCTCACAAGCCAGAGCATGTCTTTAATATTTTTTTTAAATATATTTTATTGGTATTTTACAGAGAGGAAGGGAGAGGGACAGAGAGTTAGAAACATCGATGAGAGAGAAACATCAATCAGCTGCCTCCTGCACAACCCCCACTGGGGATTTGCCTGCAACCAAGGTACCAAGGTACATGCCCTTGACCGGAATCGAACCCGGGACCCCTCAGTCCGCAGGCCGACGCTCTATCCACTGAGCCAAACCGGTTTCGGCGTCTTTAATATTTTTGAAGAGCACAAACCTATTATTTTGTAAAATGTTCCTCAGTTGGGGTTTGCCTGATATTTTCTTATGATTAAGACTTGGGATATGAATTTTTGGCAGAAACACCACAGAAGTAATGTGTCTTTGTCAGTAAGTCATATCCGGAAGCAGGAAATATCAGTTTGTTCCCATATTGTTTGTGTTAATGTTGTCCACTTTGTTAAGGTGGTGCCCACTTTCTCCACTGTAAAGTTATCCCTTTTCCCACTATAATTAAGAGGTAATTTGTGGGGCAATCCCTTTGATACTATGTAAATATAGTGTTCTTCATCACATTTTTACCCACTATTGTTAGCACCCATTGATGATTCTTGCCTGAAATAATTATTGCAGAAGTGGTTGTTAAGCAGTAATTTTTTAATTCCATAATTTCTTTTATATTTATTTGTTGGTGTTCCTCTATAAGGAATAGTTTCCCCTTGTCCTCCATTAGTTTGGACTCAAGGATCCTTTTTAGATGCAAATTTATTTAATGGATGGTAAAGCAAGATGCTCCAGGCTCATCTTGTACTTTCCTTGTCTCAGCCCTGGCATCAGATGTCAACAAGAAGTACTGGTTCCTGTTAGTGAAAAGTGGTAATTAGAGGAGAGAAATCAATGAGAGGCACATGATTTAGAAAAGAATAAAGATATCTCTATTTCCAGAGATATGATTTTGTACCTGGGAAACGCTGGAGAATCAATAGTAAATGAACTCTAACAAGAAAAGTATTCACCAAAGTGACAGGATATAAAATTAACAAAGAGAAATCAATTATATATATATATATATATATATATATATATATATATATATATATACAAATAATAACTAGTTAGAGGATATAATAATAGAAAAACCCCTATTCATAATAGCAACAAAGAAGATAACATACCTTAAGAAGAAACCTAAAAGGGAATGTGGGAAAAAATCTATGTGCAGAAAACTTTAAAATGTATTTGTCAAAACCCATCTTTACAGCACACACACACAAATGTATTATATGAAAAGTTTAAAAAAATCAACCAGGAGGTCAGGGAATCCCATAATAGAATGAAGACTGTGACAACATAATCTAACTGTGTTATAAATTACCTCACTGAAGGACGTGGGAAGAAGACATGCTGACCTAAGTAACCTTGGAAAATGATATTTTACTGGAAACTCCAAGGCTAAGGACAAAAGGAACCATAGAAAAGCAGTTAAACTCAATTTTGATAACGTTGTTTCCCATGGGGTACAGGCTAACAATTCTGATATCGCCATACATGCCTACCGGGACTGAGCGATTAAGTAAATGGGTGGTGGATAGCTGGAGCCAGCTTTCTCATGGTTGGAGTGGGAGGCTACAGAGAGCAAAAAAGGAAGGCTAGAATGAACCATGTGGTACTGGTATGAATTCATGTTTATCTTAAAGTATATAGATGAATAGATGTGAAAATAATTATATATATATGTATATATATATATATATATATATATATATATATATATGGCTTAGCATACATACATCTATTTCCTAGCTCCTAGGATCATAAATATGGTAAAAAAAAAAAATAACTGACACACCTATCTCGCCCTTAACTGCCTAAAAGAATTTAGATCAGGAGCCTGACCCAGGAAGAGAACTATTACCAGAGATAACTTTTTATCTGAAAGACTTACCTTCATGGCAGGGCCAACATCTGATTACCAAACACCTGCTCTTCTCCTTTTCCTGTGAATTGCCCTCCCTAGCTCATGGTGGCATATAAGTTTCAATTGCTTGACTTCCTTTGGGACTCATATTTTTATGGGGTTCTCATTTGTACCAAATTAAATTTGATTTTCTCTTATTAATCTGTCTTATGTCAATTTAATTTTTAGGCCCTAACCGGTGTGGCTCAGTGGATAGAGTGTCAGCCTGCGGACTCAAGGGTCCCAGGTTCGATTCTGGTCAGGGGCATGTACCTTGGTTGCGGGCACATCCCCAGTGGGGGGTGTGCAGGAGGCAGCTGATCGATGTTTCTCTCCCATCGATGTTTCTAATTCTCTATCCCTCTCCCTTCCTCTCTGTGAAAAATCAATAAAATATATATATATATTTTTAATATATTTTATTGATTTTTTTTTACACAGAGGAAGAGAGGAAGGGAGAGGGATAGAGAGTTAGAAACATCGATGAGAGAGAAACATCGATCAGCTGCCTCCTGCACGCCCCCTACTGGGGATGTGCCCGCAACCAAGGTACATGCCCTTAACTGGAATCGAACCTGGGACCCTTGAGTCTGCAGGCCGACGCTCTATCCACTGAGCCAAACCGGTTTTGGCAATAAAATATATTTTTTTTTAAAATTTAATTTTTAGACCAGCCAACGAACCTAGTATATTTGACATCTGAAAACATTTTCCCATGGCAGGCAAATCACTTACACCTATGAAAATGAGAAAACTACAATGAGATGCCCATTTCTTACCTCTCAGATCAGAGAAGGAATTTAAATATGACAACACAGTCTATGGAGAAGCTGAGTGGAAACAGGCACTCAAATACATTGCTAGTGGGAATGAAATTAGAACAGCCCTTTTATGAAGGAACTTGGAAATACCTAACTTTTATACTTTTAAAAAAATATATATATATTTTTTATTGATTTCAGAGAAGAAGGGAGAGGGAGAGAAAGATAGGAATATCAATGATAAAAGATAGATCAGCTGCCTTCTGCACACCCCCTACTGAGGATCAAGCCCTCAACCGAAGGCATGTGCCCTTGACCGGAATCAAACCCCGGGACCCTCAGTCCCTAGCTGATGCTCTATCCACTCAGCTAAACCGGCTAGGGCAAAAACATTTATACTCCATTTATACTCTTTTGATGCAGCAATCCTATTTCTATGAATTTGCCCTGAAGGTACACCTCAGATAATATGAAAATACATATATGGACAAGGGTATTCTTTTTGGCATTGTTTCTAATTGTAAAATATTGGCAACTACCTACATGGGCAAACATAGGAGAGTGGTTAAATTATGATACATCTACAAAATAGGGGACTACATAATGGAGAGAGATTATCAAATAGACAATGCAATTATTCTATTCTTCATGTAGGATAAATAAGATAATATACATGTATCTGATCATTTGTGCCAAAAACACAGAAAGGAAAAACTAGAAAGTAAATGGATTGCTTACCTCAACAAAGGTGGGAAGTGCAAAATGGAATTCCAACAGAAACAAAGAAACCCAACCATATTTCAAATGAATCACACAGCTTCATTGAAGGGGGTGGGGAGGGGGAGAACTAACTCAAGTAATTTTTTTTTAATATATTTTTTATTGATATTTTACAGAGAGGAAGGGAGAGGGATAGAGAGTTAGAAACATCGATCAGCTGCCTCCTGCACACCTCCCACTGGGGATGTGCCCGCAACCAAGGTACATGCCCTTGACCGGAATCGAACCTGGGACCTTTCAGTCCGCAGGCCGACGCTCTATCCACTGAGCCAAACCGGTTTCGGCTCAAGTAATTTTTTAATACATTATTTTAACTAACATCAGATTAAAGACAAAAGGAACTGCATCAAGTATTGAAGCTATAGCAGGCTTGTTAAACACAGTATTTGAGTGTGTTTAACATAATATAGACCACCATGAGCCTAAAGACAAAGGCAACTGTATTGCCCTCTAAATGGCAGATTTGTTTGTCACAGTCTTATGAGCTAGCATTTCCGGTTATTTAATGTGTATTATATGATTACCCAAATAAGTAACTTTATTGTGGCTAATAGGAGACAGGTTTCTGTCGGAAAGGGGATTTATAATACTATGGACAGTGAGAAAACTAGAATGACCCTTGTGCTATTGGTTGAAATGGAAGATATTAGTAATGAAATTATGTTTTATTTTATTTTTAATATAATTATTGATTTCAGACAGGAAGGGAGAGGGAGTGAGAGATAGAAACATCAATGATGAGAGAGAATCATTAATTGGCTGCCTCCTGTAGATCCCCTACTGGGAATTGATCCCACAACCCAAGTATGTGCCCTTGACCGGAATTGAACCTGGGACCCTTCAGTCCCAGGCCAATGGTCTATCCACTGAGCCAAACCGGCTAGGGCATGAATTTATGTTTTAAAAATATGTACACCTATACCAAAATATAAAAATAGAGATAGATGTGTGTACACATGAATTAGAATACACACATCCATTTCATAGCTCTGTATACTGAGAGGGCCTAGAGACAATTACATTCTAGTAGCAATGAAGGCTGGAAAAAAATGTGTCTGGAGCATCTTGTAGTGACAGAAAAAAATGATATGGGCAAGTCAAAGGGACACACAACTCAATTGGAAGGAACTCCCACTGACCAAATCTGGGACAATTTGAGGGTCAAAGGAAATAATTATAGTAACTGATTATAATTCATTGAATAAAATATGAATATGAGTGTACAGAGATAAATACATACATAAATGGGGGAGAAGAGAAAGCTCTTCCTTATAGTAGAATAGCAACTAATAAATATCAAAGGAATGTTGGTGTTAGGCAATCATCAACCAATACTAAAGTGCATGGTTCAAAAATTTTATAGAGAGGCAATGATAAAGCAAACCTGGCAAAATGTAAACAATGGACAGATCTGGATAAAGTGTACATGGAATTTCTTTGTACCATTTTTGCTTTACTGTACGTTTAAAATTATATCAAAATTAAGTTCCCTCTCCCCCCCAAAATAAAGAAAATAGTGAGTGTCCTAGTACTAACATATTGTTGCTAACCATGCTAATTCTTTTATTTCCCAAATAAAAACTACTGTTTGGCTAGTGGGGGGTTGCACAGAGGGACCGGAAAGCACAAGAGATCCTTTTTTTCAAAAACTGATTTTAAAGAGAGGAAGGGAGAGAACCATCCATTCGTTGTTCCACCCATTCATGCATTCATTGGTTGATTCTCTTGTGTACACTGAACAGGGATCCAACCGGAAACAGTCGTTCCACCCATTCATGCATTCATTGGTTAATTCTTTTGTGTGCAGGGATCCAACCGGCAACCTTGGTGTATGGGAATGACGCTCTAACCAGAGCTCCCCGGGCAGGGCCCACAAGAGGGGCTTATAATGCACTTTAATACTTAAATTTGAATATTCCTGGGGTTTCGCCATCCTGTTTTTGTTCCTGTTTTGTTTTGTTTTTTAAATGAAGCTTTTTCGTTTGATTCACTGCTATTCTTTCTTCTCGTGTATTTTAAATTTATTGGTAGTGAGGTCTTTTACTTAACAGGATGTACATCATCATGTTAAGAAAATCAGCATCAAATCTTAAAAAAAAAAAGAAAAAGACAAGGGCTTCACAGGAGGCGGGATTCCCCTTTCGAGTCACCCGGGGGAGGGCGGGAACAAGACAGCGCAGAGCTTCCGCTTTCATTTCTCAGGTTATTAAGTCAACCATTCTCATTAAAGGAGAACGGTGGAAGGGTGATTTTCTGTCGGCAAAAACTTCCTTCCCGACGAGTCCACCCATGACACAGGGAGGCCATAGTGTCACATCAAAATGGATACTCTATGAGAGCTCGAAAGCCAGACCAGATGACCTAGCGTCCGGTAAAACATTAAATTACAATTAATCAGACCCATCAGTTTCATTCTTTTCTCTCCGTCTCCAAAACGCTGAACTTCCGGAATCGATTCCTCCCCCTCAATTCCTGGCCAGTGGTTTGGTCCCACCCTCATTATGACAGTAGAAGGAGCTGCGTCTGCGCAGAAAGCTGTTGGGGGGGGGAGGGGGGAGGAACATGGCGCAAGCTCTGTCCGAGGAGGAGTTTCAACGGATGCAGGTGCTGCTCGCCGGGGAAAAGACCACCGGGCTGGGCTACTGGGGGCGGAGTAGAGAGAGATCAGGCCACAGGCTCTGAGACGGGGTTCGTTGGGATGGACCTTGAGTCTAAGGGGTTGGTCCGGAGAAGGGAAACTGAGGCTCTGAGTGGTGAGGCTATGAATTCCGAGATACTATTGGGCTCTAAAGGGTTGAATTCTGTAAGCCCTATGGGCAGAGGAAAGAGTCCTAGAGTGGGGGATACCTAATTCAGACTTGGAGGGGATGAGACCTTTGGCCTGTGCGGGGGGGACACCACGGGTGGATGATGATAACGTTAGGGTTCGAGGGAAGGAGATCCTGAGAGGGAGAAACCATTTTGTCTGGAGGGGAAGGAAGTGGGCGTTGGGTCATTTACGTCATAATGGGGGGAGCCCTTGAGAGGGCAATAACTTAACCCGCTGGGAGGTGGACATTTTTATGGGAGATACCATTGTGCCAGGGGGTTGGGGAAAGACCCCACATGTTATTGTTCCTGGGAGGGGGAGATCCTGTGTGTGGTGCTGGTAGTGGATCCCAAGAGGGGGCAGGTACCATTGGATGATTAGGGGTAATTAGGCCTGGGGTAAAGAGGTCCCTGAATGAGTAATACCATTAATTCTTGTTAGAGAGAGGACCAGAGGAATGATACTTTGGACCACAAGAAGTGGAGATCACTGGGCTTTGGGGAGGTACCTTGATTGGGTACTCTAACCACTTGATAATTTTTTTTGGAGGGGAGAGGCTCTGAGATGGGCTGAAAGGCCAGAGTGGGCCATGGATGAGAGAGTTCTTTACTGGGAAAGACCATTGGGTTGGGGGGGGACTCTGAAAGTGGAAAACCCAGAGTAGGGTCCTGAGGGAGGACAGGTCTTTGAATGAGGGGAACCAGTTATCCCTGTGTGAGGGACCCTGAGGGTGGAAGGTTGAGGTCATTGGACCATGAAAGGGGAAGACCCTGTAACTTGTACAGGGGATTCTGGGTAAGAGCAATCCAACTGGCCCACCCAAAACCTTGTGGAGGAAAATCTCTGAAGGCTGTAGGGCCATGCCATTGGATCATGACTGGGGAGATCTTGAGAGGGGTAGGGACCCTTGAGTGAGGAAGATTGATTTCATTAGGACATGAGAGAGGGAAAAATCACTGGGCTCTGATGGATAGGAATTCTAGGTGGGTGCCAAGGGTGTGCCAATTGGATTAGACTGTGGGAGACAGATCACTGGGTCAGGGAGAGGACAGAGGCAGGAAAGATTCTGCAGAGGCCAAGCCCTCTGACCTTTAGCACAGAACCAGGTGGGTGGAGGCTGCTGCATGGGAGGGAAAGATCCTGGTGGAGTAAGGGAGACTGGTTCTGGGAAAAACTGGCATCAAGGCCCTACAAGGCTAGTAGGTAGCTGAATGCTGTTTGACATAGTTCATACTTTACTTTCCCTCAATTCTTGAAAGGGGGCTGGGCATATTTTGATAGCCTTTGGGGGTGGGGACCCTGACAAGCCCTTTTTCACTCAGTGAAATTGGTCAAGAGACTACCAGGCCATCTCCCCTTGGGAAAGAGGAAGGAAGGCAAGCCCCTGCCCCCTGCTCTGGCCAGGAGGATAGATACACTCACTCCTGACAGAAAGACAGTCAGAACAATGTTTAGTGTGTGACAAGGTCAGCCAGAAGGAGGAGGAAGAACTTTATCCTATGGGCATGGAGAGCCATGGAACACACATAAGCAAGAGCCTGACTAGGTCAGTGCGTAGTGAATTGGAAGAGGAGAGATGGAAGCAGCAGGGAGATGGAGAGGTTCAGTTGGCTGTGATTATAAATAGAACTGGAGAAGGTGGGGTAGGGGCTGAGAGTCTGGAAGCTCTTTAAGGATGCAGGATGCACAGGTCTTAAGGAGCAACTAAAGAGGCACAAGGAGGGCAGCAGGGTCTATGGGGCTCATGGGATTGGTACCCTCATGGTGAGGTTAGGGGCACATTCCTGACCAAACCATTTCCCTTCTCTGCTTCCCTACTCAAGGCTCAGCTTCTGGAACTCCGAACAAACAACTACCAGCTTTCAGATGAACTACGCAAGAATGGTGTTGGTGAGCCAGAGGGTCTCATTAGAGGGGGGTGGATTTGGGGGACAGAGGCTAAGGGAGAACACCTCAGAGGCCTGGTGGGAGGACCTTTCAGCTCCTGGCCACTGACTGTGGCTGAGACACCCTGCTTTACCCACACCAGAACTCACCAGTCTTCGACAGAAGGTCGCCTACCTGGATAAGGAGTTCAACAAAGCTCAGAAGGTAGTTCCATCCACCACTCACCCACCCTTGCTTCCCTGTAGCCATCTGACTCATTCATCGCTCCAGTGAGCCCCTCCGTGAACCAAATCTAATGTTACATGCTCTCATTAGTTATTCAAAAAATTCTCATGGAATCTCTTTAGTTTGCTAATTTCATCTAATCCTGCTTAATTTATCGATTAATTTTAATTTACTCTTAATTCATTTTTAATTTCAATTACTTATTCTCATTCACAAACACTTAACTAAAGAGTCAAATCTAGTGGTAAATCTGCTTTGAATCTTCCTCCTCTCCTTCACTCTCCTGCCTTTTGCTCCTGCTTTCCATCCTTATTCTGGTCCTGTTGGTAAAGTGAGACTGAACCTACCTCTCCAGTACTCTGAAGATGAGATAGCATATAAGCTATTGTGGCCCCTCAAGGCATTCAAGGCCCTTCTTTGTCTCTTCACTGCTCTGTCTCTATGCATACCACATTGTTATACATAATGTGTGCTCCAGAAATACACGTTAGATGAAGGAATACAGAATGTAGAAAGTCTGGCAGCCGGGAAGCTGGGCTTTTCTTTGTCCCTACCTGACAATGCCCTCAGCTGCTCAGCAGTGGAACAGCAGTTTCCCTGGTGCATGGCAGGGATCCACATAGACCTGTTTGGACAGATGTAGCAATACAGCCACAGTGTCTAAACATGGAGACCCAGCCCATGAAGGGTTAAATGCTAAGACCCATGAACAGCCTCAAGAGCTTAGAGGAAAGGATGTAAGCAGGATGCCACTCACTGCATCATTCTTGTAGGCTACAAATTGTCATGCAAGCTACCATCCCCCAACCCCTGTTGACATTGTCCCCCCTTGACACTTGTCCCTCCCTGTTTACCTTTTCTCTCTCCCCCGCCCCTCACCTTTAGGCACTGAGCAAGAGCAAGAAAGCTCAGGTAAGGGGACCCATGATGGGTGAATTTGTCTGGGAGACTGTCTTAGCAGGGATATTGTTGTATGCTGGGATCTCCTACTACTGGCCTTTCTCTGTGTGTACACTTGCATCCGTGACTATCCATTTCACTGCCATATGTTATGGTGTCTGTCTTTGTTTACCTGTCTTCATTCATCTTTCACCCTGTGCTTCTCTCTGTGAGTCTTTCCTTCTCCCTTTCTTTTTATCTTTATGTCTTCCTTTCCTCTCTCTCTGACCCTTGTTTCTCTCCCCAACCTTCTCTTTGTTTCTCCCCACCTGTACCTATCTCTGCCATCATTTCTCTTTTCTTTATCTCTCTTTCTGACTCCTTGTTTCTCTCTCTCCCATTCCTCTCTCTTCCTCACTCATTTCTTTCCCTGATTCCCTCTGTCCTCTCTCTCTGTTCTGTTCTCCTTCTCTTGGTCTGTCTGATCTTATCTCTGTTTCCTACCTTTTTTTTCTTTCTCTCCATCCCTCTCTTCTTCCCTATCTATCCCCTTTCCCCACCTCTCTCTACCTCCTCTCTCCCCTATTTCTATCTATCTCTCCCTTTCCTCCCACTCTTTTTGATTCATGTCCCTCTCTTCCTCCCCATCTTCCCTTTTCTCTACCCCTTATACCTGTCTGTCTCCCTCCTTGTCTCCTCTTTTATCCCCCGGCATCTCTTTCTCCCTGTATCTCCTGATTTCGCCCGTCTCATTCTCTGTACTCTATTTTCTCCCCACCCATGTCATTTTCTCCCTCTCTCTATTGCTTTGCCCTACCTCCCCATCCTTTCTGCCCCTGTTGGAGACCTGGTCCATGTCTGCCACTACAGGAAGTCGAGGGGCTGCTGAATGAAAATGAAATGCTGCAAGCAAAGCTGCACAGCCAAGAGGAGGACTTCCGCTTGCAGAACAGCACGCTTATGGCCGAGTTCAGCAAGGTGCCTGGGATAGCCAAGGGGGGGTCTAAGGGGTTGGAGCCACCTGGAAGGCAGCTGAGGGCTGTTGAACAGGGGCTGGCCCTGGACCACTGTCCATGGTGCTGAAACAAGTCCTAACTTTCTGCTTGGGGGGCAGTGGTTTGATAGATGGGGCTACCTACTGGGCTGTGATTAGAAGACTCCAAGCCCTAAGGTCAGCTAGTTCCTGACCAACTCATTCCTTTTCTCTGAATTTCAATCTCCTTGTGTATGTTTTGGGGCTGATGCTATGGAACCGCAGAATGTTGGTGGGTAAAGTTCTTACGTTTAACATAGGCTGGACAGATGTTCGAGTTACTTCCCTTTTCTCTTCCTTACATGAGCCTGGTGTTCTAGTTTTACATAATTCATCCTGGATTGGATAATTCTATTTCCTCAGTGATTTTACTCTCTTTAACTTACTAGGCAATTGGAGACATATTTTATTCCTTGTCTCTATTATGTATTCATGCTCAATGATTTTCTAAGTTTGTAGTGTGTTTTAAGGAAAAATGTATCATGACAACAAAATGGCATTTCCAAGGCTCCACATGAGACTGTAGTGCTTAAGACCTTAAAATACAAATAAAACACACCAACTTGTAGGGAGGTACAATTCCAGGAGAGGTGATTTAGCAAGGAGTAGTTAAGAGCCAGGAGGCCTAGATTAAACTCTTGGCTCTCCCTTTTACTAACTGCAACCTTGAGCGTGACACTTGATCTGCCTGTTTCTTGGTGTTTAACATGGAAATGATGATAATGACAGTACCTACCGTGCAGGGCTTTTGTGAGGACTGAATGGGTGAATGTCTGTTAACCACTTAGAACACAGCCTTGCACATTGAGGCAGAGGCAGGTGGTCCTCCATAAATCCAGTTCATGTTTCCCAGCACCTACCCTGGGCTAGGCCCTGGACCAGGTAGAGAACCTCCTTCACACTTTTCCTCCTGGGAACTGGAAGTGCTCACAGAGACACCTGTGTTCCAGGCTTGCCTCTCTTCACTTATTTGCCAAGATATTTCAGCTCAGTTGTTCCTTCAACAAATCGTTATTTAGCATCTGCTGTGTGCTCTGTGTTATGGAAATAGTTGTGAGAGGCACAAAATAGTCCCCACTCTGGGGGAGCTTACATTCTGGGGGTAAGATGGGGAGAAAGATTATAACATAGTAAACAAATAATAGCAGAACTGATAGCTGACAGTTATATAGTGTTTACTATATATCAGGTCCTGTTTGATGTGCTTTACTAGTATCACTATTTAACAGATGAGGAAAACTGAGCCCCAGAGAGAGGAAGCAATTTGTCCTAAGGTCACACAGCTAATAAATGGCAGAGTAGAAATTCACATTCAAGCAGTGTGGTTTCAGAATCTGTGCTTCAACCCTATATTACCAAAGAAAATGTAATTGTCAATTAAAATTTATGATCCAGAATTTTTCAGAGCTTTAAGAAATCAAAAACAGTGAAATTTAGGTGTGATCAGTACATATAAGAAAGAAATGAACAGAGTACTGTGCTAGAGAGTATTGGAATTTCTATGTTAGGGGATACCACTTGAAAGGTGACATTTGATCAGAGCGCTGAAGGATACAAGCCAGTCCTGAAGAACTGGATCAAAGGAATAATGTTCTGGGTAGAAAGTGTCCCAGGCAATGGGGCGTGCAGGAGGCAGCCAATCAATGATTCTCTCTCATTATTGATGTTTCTAGCTCTCTCTCCCTTTTCCTTCCTCTCCAAAATCAGTAAAAATATATAAAAAGAAAGAAAGTATCCCAGGCAATAAAATAAAAATTCTCTGTGAGTCTCAGTATTCTCATCTGAAAATGGGACAAAGGATCTTGTCAGATCAGCTGTGAGAAATGTATTTTAGTCAGGAGTTAAGGGGCGGGCTTAGTTTTATTTGCATTGTACACCTCTCCAAGACCAAGGGCTGACGATATGGGGCTATGGGCAGTGCTGGCCCCGGAAATACCCTAAAAGCTGTCTGTGGTGCCTAGGCTCCCAGACACAGACCCTTCCACAGAAGAGGGATGGCGGTGGGGCTCTCCGTGATGCAGACATCTTGGACCAGCAACTTCCAGAGGAGCCTGAGGTCTTGGATTACGACTGTGAGGTTGGAGTGGGCAAGCAGAAAATTGTTCTCAGTATTCTCAAACTTCTGTGGCTGCCACTTAACAGATGTGTGAATTTGAAAGTCATTTAACATCTGTGCCTCAGTGTTCTTATCTGTGAAGTGGGGATAATGAATAATGAGAGCAGTACATCACAGGAGTGTTATGGGAATGAAATGAATTGTGAAGTGCATGGGCCAAGTGCTTTGTATATTTCAGCAAATATTCTGACTCTCTGCCTTTCCACTACCTCGCTCTTCCCCTGATCAGCTCTGCAGCCAGATGGAACAGCTGGAGCTGGAGAACCAGCAACTGAAGGATGAGGCTTCCAGGGCAGGGGCTGCCCAGGCCGGGAGCGTTGTGGATGGGGAGCTGCTGAGACTGCAGGCGGAAAATACAGCCTTGCAGAAGAATGTGGCAGGTGTGTGGAAGCCCTCCTGGGGATGTGTGGGACCTTGGGGCTTGAGTAGGTGTTTTCCTCCTGGGAAAAGGTGGAAAGGCTTCAGAATCAAGCTTGGCCCTGCCATGAACCCCAGTGTATGACTTTGGACAAGCCATTTCACCTCGCTGAGCCAAAGCTTCCTTATTTACAAAGTGTGTATAATGATGTCTATCTCCTGGGCGACTGTAGTAGAGATAAAAGGTGGTACATTTCTGATTTTCCTGAGTTTAGTTCTGCTAAATAGTCACTGCCTGATACCTAGCAGATTTTACAGATTAGCAAATTGAGCATGAGAAAGGAGATGTTTGCTAAACAGAGAAGGGGAATGAAGGAACATTGGGAAGATCTAAGCCTAGATTGTCAGTGGGGTCTGAGATCAAAGCTGAGAGAAAACTTGATAGAATGTGGGAGGGTTCTGATGTGTGGATTTTTGGAGAGCAGCTGGGGATTGTGGGGTAGTGGGTGGTAGTTTGGTGACCAGGAGGGAGACTGTAGAATGTGACTGGGGATCAGGAGTTCATAGGAAAAAAAATTCAGCTCTAAGTAGGCAGTGGAGGATTGTGGGCATGACCTTGGAGGGCTATAGGCAGGGCTTGGGAAACAAACCTGATCTAATTTGATGGTAGACAGGATTTCAGTAGTTGGTAGGGCTTAAAAGATTTGTGATTTGTATGGATGGGGCTGAACCTTTGTTTTGTAGGCTTGTGGTCTTTGGGGCAGGGTCTCTGCTACCTGAGGGGTTAAAGCTCCATTCACCCTCTATTTGACACATAGCAAGGGTCTTCGAAGATCACCTCATGCATCATATATCTCTGTTCTACCCACTAGCTCTCCAGGAGCGCTATGGGAAAGAGGCTGGGAAGTCCACAGCTGCCAGTGAAGGCCAAGGGGACCATCCAGAGGGCCAAGCCCCTGCCATTTTGTCCCCCATGCCACTGGCAGAGGTGGAGCTAAAGTGGGAAATGGAGAAGGAGGAGAAGAAATTGCTCTGGGAGCAACTACAAGACTTGGAGGTGAGTTTGGGTTTGTTGGGATTGGGATGCCAAGGGGTGGGCAGATGCCCTAGGATCTGCCCGTGACCCCATAGAGATGGTTGTGACATCACAGTCTCATGGGCTGATAGATTAGGGAGGCAGGAGGGCAGGGGAAGGCACAGGCCTAACCTCCCCCGTGCTTCTAGCAACCTCCTCCTTTTTCCTTCCCCATAGAGCTCGAAGCAAGCCGAAACATCCAGGCTACAGGAAGAACTTGCTAAGGTAGGACTGCCAAGCTTTCCCTGGCCTTTGCCTTAACTCCTTTCCCACCTGCCATGCTTCCCCCGTCAAGACAAAAGCTGGCTGAGTACTCTCTCAGAGCCTCAGTTTTGTTGTCTGTGAAATAGACTCAAGCTTAAGTCTCAGAGTTGCTTTCAATATGGAGTGGGCTAATGTGGTCCCACTATGTCCTGTACATGGTGGGCCCCATCCCTTTATTCTGTGTCCTCCCAGCTCTGCTTGGTCATCCATCTATCCATCAATCTATCCATCCATCCATCCATCCATCCATCCATCCATCCATCCATCCAAGAACTTATAGACTGCAGGCTCTTATCTTAGGAATTGGAGACCCAGTGTTGTGTAAGGCAATCATGATCCTGCTTTTCAGGCCTTCCAGCCTAGCCATTCTATTATGTAGCCATTGGTCAATATGTTGGGGATGTAAATGCTGGAGATCATATTGTTGCTGCTGACCAGCTGGGCAACCAAATGACTGAACGCTTCTGGGACTCAGTTTCCATGAGATAGCATAAGTAAATTCAGCTTCCCAAAAAAACTTAGAAGTATCTGTAAATGTTAAGTGTATTTTTGTCTTTACTAATATTATGGTTGTTATCATTTGTTTGTACCCCCTTCTCCACCCTAGCTCTCAGAGAAAC
Organism: Plecotus auritus; assembly: GCF_963455305.1. Taxonomy (NCBI): domain Eukaryota; kingdom Metazoa; phylum Chordata; class Mammalia; order Chiroptera; family Vespertilionidae; genus Plecotus; species Plecotus auritus. The sequence continues at coordinate 138,724,854 of NC_137784.1, forward strand.
TGAAAAAGAAGCAAGAAAGGTAAATTTCTTTTTTTCCAGAAGTGAGGGAAGGGATTTGGTGGGACTAGGGAGGACTGACATGGCACTGACTCATTTATGTCTGTCTGTATGTGTCTAGTTTTTGCCGTCTGCAAACAGAAAAGGAGACACTATTCAATGATAGCCGGTAACTACCAGGGTTGGAGGTATTGGTGGACAACAGGGACAGTGCCCACCAGAATTAACTGAGGACCACAGGGGCAGAGCTGGGAGATTGGGCCTTAGATCATAGTCAATGTACCCCTTCCCATCACCCTTAGGAACAAGATTGAGGAACTACAACAGCGGAAGGAAGCCGATCTCAAAGCTCAGTTGGCTAGAACTCAGAAGCTGCAGCAGGAGCTCGAGGCTGCCAATCAGGTGAGGGGCTGAGTTCTGAGGTCGCTAGGATAGGGACCAGGGCTAGGAGGTCTAGGGAGCTCTGTGTTGGAAATATAGGGACTGGATGGGTCCTGGGCCTCCCAAGAGCTAGGAAAATGGGAACTAGGGAGCCCCGAGAGCCGTTGGAGTTGGGCTAGAAGTCCACATGAAGCAGAGATCTCAGAGGACTGAGGACTTGTGGCTGTATGCCACAAGTTTGAATGAATCTGTAACTGGGGGGTTGGAGACAGGAGTCTGGAGAAATCTGTGGTCACTGGGAACTGAGACCATGAGTTGGAGTGAGTCTGAACTCCCTGGAGGTTGGATGACTTTGAGACCTATGTGGGCTGGGTAGATGCATGACTTTCAAGGGTGAGACAGTTGGGCCTGGAGGCTGAGTGCATTTGAGACCCTCAGAGTATTGGGTCGGAAGCACCTAGGAAGTTGGGTCACGTGGGCTGGGTGGTCCTGAGACCCTGTGGACTATGAATAGAAAACTAGTGAGGGTGAGACATCCAGGGACTGGAGCAAAAGTCTAGTTGGGTCTGAGGCTCCTGAGGGTTGGGCTTGGGTGACTTTAAAACCTCCAGGCTTCCCCCTAGAGTAGGAGTCTGAAGTCCTATGGATTGGGGAATATGGTAGCTTGTGGGTCTAAGGCTGCTAGAAGCTGGGGACAGAAGTCTGGGTAAAGCTGGGTCTTCAGTTAGCTAGGTCTGGAGATTACCAGAGACTGGGGACCAGAGTGGCAGATGGTGGGTGGGATTTTTGGTCTGAGACCTCACTAGGAGGTGGAAACTAGGAGACTTTATGAGTGTGAGACCTCTAGAGTCTGGGGCTATGCTTTTGGGTGGATGGATCTTAGACTCTTGGGAGCTAGGATATGGGGGTTGAGTATGACTGAAACCCTTTGAGGTTGGGGTCTAGAGTCTGGGTGAAACTCTAGTCCCTGAGGGCTGAGTGTGTCTGAGAATCTGGGGGCCTCCAAACTGGAATCTGGGTGAGTGTGAGACCTTTCACAGATGAGGCCTTTCACAGAGTGAGTTTGAAATCACTGGGAGCCTAGGTGTTTTCTGAGATGGTTGGAACTGGGATATAGGGGTGTCTAAGGCCTCTGGGGGTAATGACCTAGAGTCTGGGTGAACCTGAGATCTCTGGTGGCTGGGTATTTTGAGACCCCTAAGTGCTGGGAACATGCTTTCAGGTGGTCAAAAAGGGAGTCGGTGTAGTTTTGTGTACCCCAGAGGAGGCTGAGATCTAGAATGGTCTCCCCTGATCTGGTCCCCACAGAGCTTGGCAGAGCTAAGAGATCAGCGACAGGGGGAACGCATGGAACATGCAGCAGCTCTGCGAGCTCTACAAGATCAGGTACATCATACTGGTGGGCTCAGCAAGATGGGGGCAAGGCGGCACGGTACAAGTGGGTATTGTACAGGCAGGCAAGGCCCCAGAGCTTCTGCTTTTTCTGGTTGTGGTTCTTGTGTGTGTGTGTGTGTGTGTGTGTGTGTGTGTGTGTCAGTGTCTTTTCTTGCCTGTCCTCCTATTCTGGATCCACTCTCACCTGTTGTGGGCGTGGGACCAGGTGTCCATCAAGAGTGCGGATGCAAAGGAACAAGTAAAAAGACTTTTGGCTGAGAAAAGGGCCTTGAGGATTAACCTGGCTGCCCTGGAGCAGGTACAGGACAGTTGGGAGCCCTTGCTGATCCCTTCCCAGTTCCCCATCTCCCTCTGCTTCTGATTCATGTTGGAGCAGTGTAGTCCTGACCTCATGCAGTTCTCCCACCTCTGTTTCTGTTTCATTCTCAGCTTCTTTCTGTTGGCTTCCCACCCTCTTCTCTCTCACCATCTACCCCTACTTCTCTTGCATTCTAGTTTCTCTCCAGCACAGTACAAGACATGGACTAGTCTCAAGTGTACACTCTGAATCATGTCTATCTGCCTGTCTATCTATCTATCTATCTATCTATCTATCTATCTATCATCTATCTATCTATCTTTCTTTCTTTCTATCTATCATCTATCTATCTATCTATCTATCTATCTATCTATCTATCTATCATTTATCTATCTCCATATAGCCACCACCCAGATCAAGATACAGAGCATTTCTGTTTTTTCTTTTTCATTTTTTGGACACAGAGCATTTCTGCACTCCAGAGATCCCTTCTACCCTTCCCAATCTATACTTCCTCCAAACTAGCCACTCCTCTGACCCCTAGCAACATAGATTAGTTTTGTTTGTCCTTTAACTTTATGTAAATGGAATTATACACCCACTTTTTGCGTCTGGCTTCCATCTTGCAGCATTATATCTGTGAGAATTATTCATATGTAGCACTGGTTTGTTCCTTTATCTCTGTGTACTATCCCATTGTATGAATATACCTTGTTTATCCATTGCCCTGTTGATCTTTCTCCCACTGTTTTTCTCTTTAAAATTCTTCCTCTCCTGGCTCTCTTTCCTCTTCCCTCCCTGTCTCCCTGGAACTGGGAGGCTCACATCCTGTGACTGGCCCCCAAAGGCACTTTTTACTCCATTTCCCATCACCACTACTTTTTCTAGATCCAAACAGCAAAGACCCAAGAGCTGAATACGCTCCGGGAACAGACTGCTCAGCTGACATCTGAGTTGCAGCTGCGGCAGACTGAGTATGAGCACCTCATGGGACAGAAAGATGACCTCAACTCCCAGCTTCAGGTGACACCTCTGGCCGTGACCTGTCTTCTCATAGTTCCCTTTTGCTTTGCTGGCTCAGTGGAGTTTACAGTGAGGTGCAGTGGGAAGACTGTGCAGTCAGGAAGACCTGGTTTCCAGTGTGGCTCTCAACGTATTAGCATGTGTGTGTTCTAGACCAAGTTGTTTCCCTTCTCTAAGACTAAACATCTTCAGTTAGTTAGGAAAACCATTCTGATTCCATAATACACAGTAGAACCATAGTGGTTTCTACTGAATAAGATAGAAGTTTAGTTCTCTCTCATGTAAGAGTCTAGGTAGGCCGAAACCAGTTTGGCTCAGTGGATAGAGCGTCGGCCTGCGGACTGAAGGGTCCCGGGTTCGATTCTGGTCAAGAGCATGTACCTTGGTTGCGGGCACATCCCCAGTGGGAGGTGTGCAGGAGGCAGCTGATCGATATTTATCTCTCATCGATGTTTCTAGCTCTCTATCCCTCTCCCTTCCTCTCTGTAAAATATCAATAAAATATATTTTAAAAAAAAAAGAGTCTAGGTAGGTTGCCCAGGGATGGGACAGTGGCTTCTGATCCATCACTAATGACCCAGGTTCTGTCTACATTGCTGTTCTGCCACCTTCGACACAAGATTATCTTGGCATCCAAGATGCTTGCTCAAGCTCCCCTGCCATCATGTTTGTATTTCAGCTGAAAGGATGGAGGAAAGGGAGAAGGGCCCAGCATGCCCCATCCCTTTACAAACTGTATTATACTCACCACTGTTAACTCTGTGGCTGCACCTCACTGTGAGGGAGGCAGGGAAACATCAGCTAGACCACCATGTGCCCAACCAGAAAGTCTATTGTTAGGGACGTAAGGGAGAATGAACACTGGAAAGCAGCTAGCACTCTGTCCTGTTTCTCATGTAGAAATGCAGAGGACAATGCTCACTTTACAGGGTTTAGGGAGATGTCCTACTGGAAGTGTCTACCTCAGGGGTGGGCAAACTTTTTGACTCGAGGGCCACAATGGGTTCTTAAACTGGACCGGAGGGCCGGAACAAAAGCATGGATGGAGTGTTTGTGTGAACTAATATAAATTCAAAGTAAAGGAGAGGAGGGGAGAGCAAGAGAACCAGATAGAACAGCTGGATCCGGCCTGCGGGCCGTAGTTTGCCCACGGCTGGTCTACCTCTTGGGGGCTCTTTATCAAACTCACCCCCTTTGTCCTACATTAGGAGTCATTACGGGCCAATAGTCGGCTGCTGGAACAACTTCAAGAAGTCAGTCAGGAGAAGGAACAATTGACCCAGGAACTACAAGACGCTCGGAAGGTGGGCACCTCTGGGAAGACTGTAAGAGGAGGGATTAGCCTGCTTCACGGGGATGGGGCAGGTGATGTGGCCCAACTCATGGGGAAAGGAAGGGATGGAAAGGGACCAGTTTCACGAGGATGGGTGAGTAACAGCCAGTTCTGTGGGGCTGGGGGAGAGGTGGAGATTGGCTTGTTCCTTGGGCCTGAGGAGAGGTTAGTGGGCCTTCTTTGGGAAGATGTTGACTGACATCCTCCTGCTCCACCTTCCTGGTCCCCAGAGTGCTGAGAAGCGGAAGGCCATGCTGGATGAGCTAGCAATGGAGACGCTGCAGGAGAAGTCCCAGCACAAGGAAGAGCTAGGAGCTGTCCGACTTCGGCATGAGAAGGAGGTGCTGGGGGTGCGTGCCCGCTATGAGCGTGAGCTCCGTGAGCTGCATGAGGACAAGAAGCGGCAGGAGGAGGAGCTTCGTGCCCAGATCCGCGAGGAGAAGGTGAGTGGGTAGATGAAGATGCGCGTCCACCTTTCAAACAGGAGGAGCACAGCACTGCTGATGGGCCAGGGGATGGTGCCCACTCCTCCACCTGCCTGGCCCCTGACAGTCTGTCCTCTCCCAGGCCCGCACACGGGAACTGGAGAGTCTCCAGCAGGCAGTGGAAGAGCTTCAAGCTCAGGTACACTCTATGGATGGAGCCAAGGGCTGGTTTGAACGGCGCCTGAAGGAGGCTGAGGTGAGTTGGGGCCTGGTGAGTGAGGCACAGGGCCTGGTCAGGGGACATGAGAAACCAGGGGACAAGGAGTGGTCAGGCCTTGGAACTTTCTGAGATGCCCTGGCTCACTAGCACAGCCTAGTGGAGAGCATCAGGCAATGGCCATCAATAAGGCAGAATGTCACCCTAGCTGGTTTGGCTCAGTGGATAGAGTGTCGGCCTGAAGACTGAAGGGTCCCAGGTTCGATTCTGGTCAGGGCACATGCCTGGGTTGCGGGCTCGATCCCCAGTAGGGGGCGTGCAGGAGGCAGCTGATCAGTGATTATCTCTCATCATTGATGTTTCTTTCTATCTCTCCCTCTCCTTTCCTTTCTGAAATCAATACAAATATATACTAAAAAAAAAAAAAAAAGAATAGAAATATATTTTCAAAAATATAGGGCAGAATGTCAAATATGCACATTTGAAAAGCCACCTCTTTCTTCTGAAATCATACTTCTGTCAGGAAATTATTGTAATATACTCATTTTGTTCAAACAAAAACTTTTACTGCCATTTTCTGGCAAACTCATCATAATACATGAGCAACAGTGTCACAGAACCGGGAGGAGCAAAAATGCTGGAGCCAGTCATTTGCCTTGGATTGAGTCCTGGCCGGGCCACTTTCTAGATGTGTGACCTTGGCCAAGTTTTCTGACTTCTTTGTGGCCTGTATTCATCATCAGTAAAAAAGGGATAACAATAACACCTACTAAGTATTCTAAGTATGTAAAATGAGTTAACATATGTAAAATCCTTCTAACATTCCTGGCTTGCAGTAATCCTGTGTTGTGGTGTGTGTGTGTGTGTGTGTGTGTGTGTGTGTGTGTGTTTGTTTTTATTTCAGAGAGAGGAAGGGAGAAGGAGAAAGGGATAGAAACATCCCTGATGAGAATCATAGATTGGCTGGCTCCTGCACGCCCCCTAGTGGTGGATCTAGTCCATAACCCAGGCATGTGCATTGACCAGGAATCGAACTGTGAACTCCTCGTTCATGGGTCCATGCTCAACCACTGAACCACACCGGCCAGGCTTATTAAATAAAATGTAAATGCAAATGTCAGTCTTGGATGTGAACAGTACAGCTCTAGACGTGACACTTCTGTGTACTGCCTAAAGGCACACAGTGTTCCCTGCAGGAGTGTCTTTTCTGTGTACCTGGGGCTCCCTGCTGTAGTCCCTCACCGGTGTCACTGGGTGTGATGTTCTCTGGAGTTCACAGCCAGACCTGGGACTTGTCTTGTAGGAATCCCTGCAGCAGCAGCAGCAGGAACAAGAGGATGCCCTGAAGCAGTGTCAGGAGCAGCACGCTAAGGAGCTGAAGGTGCCTATTGCATGGTGGCATTCCTCTCCGGGGAGGGAGAGGCTCTGGGACTGTCTCCCAGGTTGAGGCCTGAGCTTCTCTCTGCTTTACAGAATAAGGAAGAAGAATTACAGGGTGTTCTGGATCAGCTCCAGCAGGCCCAGGAGGAGCGTGACTCCCACCTGAAGACCATCAGCAACCTGAAGCAGGTCGCTGTTTCCTCCATGGTCCCCAGATGCACCCCAGGCCTCAGCTTGCAGTAATGGGGCAGGGAGGGAGCACAGCGCATGCAGCCATCCCAGCATCACTAGCCATTCTTTCTCTGTCACGCAGGAGGTGAAGGACACAGTGGATGGGCAGCGCATCCTGGAGAAGAAGGGCAGTGCCGCGGTATGATGGGGAGGTGTCCCAGCACAGCCCCTCCTGCTGTGCATCCCCCCACCTGTGGCCCTGCTGGGCCTCAACCCCCATCTTTCCCCCTGTTCCCCCAAAGCTCAAGGACCTCAAGCGGCAGCTGCACCTGGAGAGGAAACGGGCGGATAAGCTGCAGGAGCGGCTGCAGGACATCCTTACCAACAGCAAGAACCGTTCCGGTAAGGGAGGTGCACCCCGGGAGGCTGAGGCCAGGGAGGCAGGGCTTGGGCCTGAAGGCTGAGCTGCTTCTCCTTCCTCACTCTTGAACTTGGTCTGTTTTCCCTCTTCTCTGTGCCTGCCTCTCTGTGTGTATCTTTCTATGCATGATCTCTTTCTGTAGTCTCCATCTCTCTCTTTGCTGTATCTCTTCTCTGTTTCTGTCTCTCTGCCTCCTCGCGTCATCTCTCTGTATCTGCCTTTCTCTCTTGGCTTTCTTTTTCTAGTTCTCTCCTTTTCTCCTCCTGCCTTTTTCTGTCTCCCTTTATCTTTGTCTCTGTCTGTCTTCTTTCTAGTTCTCTCCTTTTCTCCTCCTGCCTTTTTCTGTCTCCCTTTATCTCTTTGTCTCTGTCTGTCTTCTTTCTCTCTGTCTTTTTGTCTATATCTCTGTCACCCCACTTCCCCCACATATGCACTCCCACACCTTACCCAGTGTCTCTAAATCACTTATATGCATCCCCTCATCTATGAATATGGACTGCCCGGCTGGCGTGGTTCAGTGGTTGAGCAAATGACCTATGAACCAAGAGGTGGTTCTATTCCCAGTCAGAGCACACGCCCGGGTTGCGGGCTCGATCCCCAGTGGGGGGCATGCAGGAGACAGCCAATATATGATTCTGTCATCATTGATGTTTCTATCTCTCTCCCTCTCTGAAATCAATAAAAATGTATGTATGTATGTATTTATAAATATGGACTGGGCCTCCAAGCCCATGATCAGGGTCCCCGATGGGAAAGCCTGCAAGTCTTGATCCTTGAGGAACTCCAAACTGAGCTAAGGGGACAGGGGGACAGACTCACAATCAGGCAGCAATGTGGTGTGATCATTATGCAGCTGAAGTCCATGTTATTTCTGCCACTTAAGCCAGAAGATGCATCAACAAAAAATAATTTGAGTTGCTTTGGACTTTTTTTTTTTTAAAAAAAGGCCTATACATATGTTTAAATAAACAAATAAGATGCATTGATAGCTCTGGTGCAGCTCCCATATCACAGGCTCAGAGGAAACTGGCTCCCTGTCCCCTCACAGCCATCCTGCTCTTGCTGGAGATCCTGGGGGTGTGGCATCAGCCCCCCATCCTGATACCTTGCAGCAGCTGCAGGCTGGAGGCCTAAGCACAGTGGCCCTGTTTTCAGTGACGTAGCAAAAATGAGTGTATCTCACACTAAATCAATGTCTCTCCGAGACACGCTGTCTCCTGAAGTAACCTCTTTTTATAGAAGAGGAGTTTGCTTTCTGTTTTGTTACAGATTAATGTATGAATCAACAAACATTCCGAGCGTGTGCTATACATTCTCCTGGTTTGTTAGATGGAATTCAGATTTGGATGCCTGGCTACGGGAATTCTCTCCATCTTTTCCTCTGTTTCTGCTCTGATTCTTGTCCTTATCCAGGGTCTCTGCCTCTGTCATCTTCTCCAGCTTGCGGTCTCTCTGAGGTTTTCTCTCTGCATGTGGGAGTTCCCCTGTGCCCTTTCCAGCTGTCTGCACCCTGAGTCTGAGTGCGCATGCCACTTTTATGCCTGTGCCACATCACTATCTTTCTCCTCATTTTTTTAAAAAGGTTTTTTTATTTATTTCAGAGAGGAAGGGAAAGGGAGAGAGAGATAGAAACACCAATGACAGTCATTGATCGGCTGCCTCCTGCACGCCCCCTACTGGGGATGAACCCGCAACCCAGGCATGTGCCCTTGACCAGAATCGAACCCAGGACCCTTCAGTCTGCAGGGCGACGCTTTATCCACTGAGCCACACCAGCTAGGGCTCTCCTCATTTTAAAAAATATACATTTTTTTATTTCAGAGAGGGAGAGAGAGAGACAGAAACATCAATGACGAGAAAGCATCACTGATCGGCTGCCTCCTGCACGCCCCACACTGGGGATCGAGCCCACAACCTAGGCATGTGCCCTGACCGGAAATCAAACTCTGACCTCCTGGTTCATAGGTTGACACTCAGGGCTTTCTCCCCATTTCTTCACCTTTGTTTCTGATGTGTGTCGCTTTGCCAAGAGAGGCAACTCCCTTTTCTGATTCTGCCTCTCCTTATCTTTCTGTCTGCCCGAGTATCTTTTTGCCTTTTTCCATCTCGTCAAATCGATTTCTGTCTCTTCCTGCCAGTCGCTGCCCTGGGGACCTGGGGGATTGGAGCTCAGGTTTCTCTTCCCTCTCTGCCCAGGCCTGGAGGAGCTGGTTCTCTCAGAAATGAACTCACCAAGCCGAACCCAGACTGGGGACAGCAGTAGCGTGTCCTCCTTCAGTTACCGGGAGATCTTGCGTGAGAAGGAGAGCTCGACCATTCCAGCCCGGGTAAGGAGCAAGGAAGAGCCTACAGCTCCAGCTGCTCCTACTCAAATTTGGGGGTCTTCCTTTTCCCTCCCCCCACTGCAACCACCTCTTACACTGGGCCCAGCACATACATTTCCTTGTCAACCCTTCCCCAAGCTCACCAACTTTGATTCAGATTGCTAAGTAGGGGACAGGCAGATTATTCTCTTTAAGGCCCTGTTTCATCATCTGTGAGTTAATGCTGCCTTTCCTGGTGCCATAACGTAAGTGGTTCAGGGTAGGTGCATCATCCATGTAGCAAGTCCCTTTTTCCTATTCATAATTATCACTTGTTATTGGTGTCTATTATGTCAGCTTCCTTGCCAGCTACTTTTATTTGGAAATAATTGTTTTTATTATTCCATATGTGTGCATAATAGAAAAGAATTTAAGACACACAAGCAATTTTTTTATCTTTATTAAATATATTTTTAGCCCTAACCGGTTTGGCTCAGTGGATAGAGCATCGACCTGCAGACTGAAGGGTCCCAGGTTCGATTCCGGTCAAGGGCATGTACCTTGGTTGCGGGCACATCCCCAGTGGGGGGTGTGCAAGAGGCAGCTGATCGATGTTTCTCTCTCATCGATGTTTCTAACTCTCTGTCCCTCTCCCTTCCTCTCTGTAAAAAATTAATAAAATATATTTAAAAATATATATTTTTTATTGATTTCAGAGAGGAAAGAAAAGGAGAGAGAGAGAGAAACATCAATGATGAGAGAGAAGCATTGATCGGCTGCCTCCTGCATGCCCCCCACTGGGGAATCAGCCTGTAACCCAGACATGTGCCCTGATGGGGATTCGAACCGTGACCTCCTAGTTCATAGGTCGATGCTCAACCACTGAGCCACACCAGCTGGGCACAAGCAATATTTTTAAAAATAAATTCAAAGCAATCACATCTTCAACCCAGAGACCACCACTATAAATCCTTAGTTCATACCCTTCCGGGCCTCTTTCTCTTTTTTTAAGCCTAAAGGAGATTATAAATAACCTGGTTTTGTTCAGGTGGTCTCTAACCCTCCCAATTTGGTAAATTTTTCATCTCCATCTAATATTTTGACCTTAATTAGATTTCTCTAGTTGGCTCCAAAATGTCCTTTATTGCTGGTTTTCTGTAAAGCAGCATTTTGTTTCAGAGTGCATGTTGCATCTGGTTGCTTTGTGCGCCTGAAGTCTCTTGAATTTAGTCTGGTCCCTCTTTATGACGCCACCCTGTAGAAGAGACCAGCCCAGATGATCTGCAGAAAATGTTCCGCCTTTTGGATTTTCCTGCTGGCTTTCTGTTGATAGCATTCTACTGGTTCCTCTCTCCCCTGGTTGTCCTGTTAGCTGGAATTTAGGTGACATGGGCTACAGGTTCTCCCTTCACGCTCTCCATAAGGCTATGATGTGGTGGTTCCATCTCCCCTTTAGGCAGAGGGGCAGCCAGAGTCTGTGAGGGTGCCGAGGCTTGCCTACAGCCCTGGGTGCAGAAACCCCACACACACACCCCTGACCCTGGGCTTGGTTCTCATTCTCAGCCCTCATCCTGTCTGGGGCGCAGTACTGAGCTCAGGCTGTTCTCTCCCCTCCTCTTCCTTGCAGTCCTTATCCAGCAGCCCTCAGGCCCAGCCCCCCAGACCAGCGGAGCTGTCAGATGAGGAAGTGGCTGAGCTCTTTCAGCGCCTGGCCGAAACACAGCAGGAGAAATGGATGCTAGAGGAGAAGGTGCTGTCTGCCTGCTTGTTCCTACATGGCCAGGAGGCCGGGACAGGGGGGTTGATGTTGGGCTGGCCCCTCCTCATGTGGGAACATGCGCAGTCCAGGGTCTGAGGTGGGCGGGGCCCCCCACAGGTGAAGCACCTGGAGGTGAGCAGCGCCTCTATGGCAGAGGACCTCTGCAGGAAGAGCGCCATCATTGAGACCTACGTCATGGACAGCCGGATCGGTCAGTGTCCCCTCCCCAGCCCTCACCACTCATCCAGCCTTCCACCTGCTCCCTCCTTCCCCACTATCCAGTGCCCAGGCTTCCCTCCTCTCTTGGAACCAAGCAAAGTCCTGACAAGACCACAGCCGGCGGAGGGGAGAGCAGGGCAGGCCCGTACCTGTGTGTTTTTCTTTCTGTTCGCTTATCTTGGCTCCTCCCTCTCCTCTGGGTCTCTGTCTTCTCTCCGCTCTCCTTTCTCTAGTCCAGCCGTGGGCAAACTACGGCCCGCGGGCCGGATCCGGCCCGTTCGGCTGTTCTATCCGGCCCGCAGAGCCGAAAGAGCGGAGGGTTCTCTTGCTCTCCCCTCCGCTCCTTGACTTTGAATTTATATTAGTTCACACAAACACTCCATCCATGCTTTTGTTCCGGCCCTCCGGTCCAGTTTAAGAACCCATTGTGGCCCTCGAGTCAAAAAGTTTGCCCACCCCTGCTAGTGTGTCTCTGCCCTCTTTCTCCTTTCTTCTCCGTGTGTCTCTTGCTCTTCTCTCTTCTTTGTGCCCCATTCCCCCTTCATCTTGTCACACCGTTCCTGGCTATATCATTCCATCTCCAGAAATCTTCTTTCTCTGTATGTGTATCACTTTGGGGTCCTTATCGCGTCCTCACCTTTCTCCTTCTTCTCTCCTCTTCCTCCCCTCTCCCCTCTCCTCTTTCTCCGCTCCCCCCCCCTTGTTTCTTTTGCTCCTTTCTTTCAAACCTTCTTCTCTCCTTTTTTTTTTTTTTTCTTATGAATTGGAATAATACCGACTGGCCTGTGCCGAGAGTGAACTGTGCTCTGTGCTTTACATGGAGTCATATATATTTTTCCAGCTCCATGACTTAGTTGTTATCCTCATTTCCCAAGGCTGTGCAGTTAAGTGACAGCCAGGGTTCACGTGGCTAAGCCTCTGCCCCCTACATGGTATGGCTTGCCCCCCCCCTCCCCCTCCCCCTCTCTGTTTCCCTCTTTTCTGCTCTGGCCATTTCTCCTCTGGCTCTGCTGAGGGGGCGGCTCTCAGCCTGGGCCCTTGCAGATGTGTCCGTGGCAGCAGGCCACACAGACCGCAGCGGGCTGGGCAGTGTCCTGAGAGACCTAGTGAAGCCAGGTGACGAGAACCTTCGGGAGATGAACAAGAAGCTACAGAACATGTTGGAGGAGCAGCTCACCAAGAATATGCATCTGCATAAGGCGAGTGGCCTACAGCCTGTCCATCTGTCCATGCAGCCACCCAACTCCCTAGGTCAGTGGTCGGCAAACTCATTAGTCAACAGAGCCAAATATTAACAGTACAACGATTGAAATTTCTTTTGAGAGCCAAATTTTTTAAACTTCTTCTAACGCCACTTCTTCAAAATAGACTCGCCCAGGCTGTGGTCTTTTGTGGAAGAGCCACACTCAAGGGGCCAAAGAGCCGCATGTGGCTCGCGAGCCACAGTTTGCCGACCACGGGTCTAGGTCATCTTCTAGTCCCCCCGCCCATCCACCAACCATTCCTTCATTCTCATCTTCCCATCCTCCAGTCAACTTGTTATTGTCAGTTTATTTGTTCACTCTTCCCTCTGTCCTTGCATCCATTCACTCATCCATTCGTACACACAGTCACCTAACTCTCCCAGCGATCCCCCTGCTCTTTGTTCATCTGCTTCCAATTCATCCAGTCATCAGCCCCATGCCTTTCCACCCATTTCCTGACTTACTGCTCTCTTTCTTGCCTGCTCATCAGTCACCCCTTATCTTAGCTTTTACCCACACACCCAGCAACCTGCCTGCCTACCTGTTGTCCTCCATCTGTCCTTTGAATAGTTCATTTGTCCTATTTGATTGCCATGGATCCCCCATGTGTCTACCTACATGTCCCCTTGCCCATCCTACCACCCAAATATTTACTCCATCTCTGGGGAAGTGAAAAGGAATGCAGACCTGGCACCTGCTTCTGAGAAGCAAGCTCATCATTTCCTAGAAACAAGGTGGCCAGGGTGGGGGTCATATTCTCCAGCACACCATGCACAGCAGGCGATCCATTCCCATATCCAGACCCCAGCTCCAGGGGCTTCCACACCCTCACACATCCACCTTTCCGGAGCCCAGCCCACTGCTGGGGGCCCTGAGAATTTCTCCAAACACCTTTCTGTCCCAGGCATTGCTTAATGAGCTAAGAGGGATGACACCCCAGGCTTCCCCTGCCACCTTCTCTGGCCCCTGATGGCTTGTTTGTTTCTTAGGACATGGAAGTTCTGTCCCAGGAAATTGTGCGGCTCAGCAAGGAGTGCGTGGGGTCTCCTGAGCCAGACCTACAACCAGGAGAATCCAGCTAAAGACCTGCAGGCTGCCTCTACTCCCTCCCCTCCCCATCCCCTGAACACTATTCATTTGGGCTAAAGTGGGGAAATGGGGGCTAGCACCAAAATCAAATAGGTTGGGACACTGGACATTAAAGGGGTTGGAGGCCTGATGGCTGGTTGTTAGTGACCCTGTCTTAGGACAGTGGTCCCTGGGGAGTGAGGACCCTGAGGGGAGGGGCAGGGATTTCTCATCCTCCTTGGCCCTGGTTCCCAGGGGCATTTGCCTTCATCTCTGCATGAGTTCTCCCTCCCAGAGACCAACTGTTTTTTATTTTATTTTATTTTTAATTTATGTCTGGAAGCCTGGCTACTCTGCATTTGGGATTGGGGATGTTGGGTGGGGTGTGGTCCATGTCAACATTCTAGCAACATATGTGTATGTGGTGTGTGTGTGTGTGTGTGTGTGTGTGTGTGTGTGTGTGTGTGTGTGTAAAGGTTGTGCAGCCAAAATACCATCTGGCCAGACGGGCCCATCCACTGACTGTCTGCTCTCATTCTTTCCAACCAGTAGGAGGGATGAACTGGGGTGGGGGAGGGAGGGGAGGTCACACCACCAGAATTGGGGGGAAGTCTCTGGCCACAACTTTACTCTCCTTCCCCACCCTCACCCAGCCTGTCTCCAGTTACTGTGGACTAGCCCCTCAAACTGAGTGGAACAGAAATATCTGCAGATATATATGTGAATAGATGTGTCTGGCATGTAGGTCTGGATGAATAGACAGATGGGAGGATGGATAAGTAGATGAACTGATGGATAAATAAGTAGAAGATTGCGTGGATTGATGATGGATAGACTGGGAAGTAAATGGACAGATGGATAAATAGGAGATTGGGTGGATAAATGGATTGGTAGGTGAACAGGTAGAAGATGGGCAGGTGGGGATGTAAGTGGACAGATGGCTAGGGGAATATCTGGATGGACGAGTGGGCAGATCGATGGATGAGCTAATGAATGGGAAGAGAAAGTAGGTGAATAAATAATGGGAGCAGCGGATTACATATGGATAGTTTGGTGAGTCATTAGGTAGTTGGAGTAAATATACAAATGCATGGGTGGGTGCGTGGAGGGATGGAGGAATGGACAAATCAGGAGTGTGATGAGCTAGGAAGTGGAGGTAAATTGAAAGGCTAAAATTGGCCCTGCATCACTGCTCCCCAGCACCACACACCTTTAATTACTAAAAATGAGGCCTCTGTGCCATGCCCTGTGCATCCCCTTTCACATCACTCCATGAATGGTCCCAACAACACTGTCCAGTTGGGGTAACTCCATCTGACGGCTGAGGAAACAATGCAAGTCACTTGCTCAAGGACACAGCAAGTCAGCACAGCTGGGGTTTGAACCCCTCCTGCCAGAGGCACTTGGTACCTAGTGCTCTTGCCACAGCAGCAGAGCCCTCTAAGGGAGGAGGCGTGATCTGAGGCTCCTGGATGTGGACAGATGGACACTGCCCCCCAGAGTGGGCCTGCCTGGGAAAGAAGCTGGCATGGGGTGGGACTTCACACTTGTCCCCATCTGCACTCTTCCCCCCTCCCCCATGTGACATTCAAAACCAGGAGGATGGTGCTCTGGTCCCAGCAGTCTTGGTTAGAGTTGGCTTTAACCCATGCCCCCCCCCCCCCCAGTAGCTTTGGGGGTCTGGCGATCTAGAGAAATGCTCCCCACCAGTCCTCCATCCACACCTTCTCCAGCCTTGGGGGGCAGGGAGGGGACAGCGCTGCATCATTCCCCGTGGCACTCCGCTCTAAGGCCATTAACAGACGCCTCCCCATCGATCGCATCTGCTAAGTGCTGCTGATTCAGACGGGTGGGGGTGGGGTCCCCTAGGGGCAGAGGGGTAGGAGCTGGGCAGGGAGAGGGGGAGTCCAGGAAGGAGGTGGGGAGAACTGGCAAAGCTCCCTACCACCCCCATTTTCCAGATGACGCGACTGAGGCCCAACCAGCTTTATAGGAGGCGGAGTCTCCCCAGGGTCCCTCTCAGGCGGTCCTAGGGGAGGGGGCTCTGGGAGGCACGAGGCCCCTCCCTGCCTCGCCATCTCCCGGCAAGCTCAGAGGGGCGGGGAGAGAGAGCCAGAGAAGGAAGAGAACTCGGGCAGCTCTGCAGAGGGGGGCAGGAGCTCCGGTGTTTGGTACCCCCAGCCCCTCCGCTGTTGCCGTTTGCTGCAGTGGGGACACAGGTGAGGTTGGCCCTGTGGGTAGTGGGAGGGGGCCACTAACAGCGCTGTCCTTGCCCTTCCCTGGTCCAGCTCCCACGCCCTAGCCCATCCTGGGACAGTCCCCCTGGGTCCTGCTGGACCTTGTCCTTGCAGAGCTTCCTTCCAGGGACCCAGCCCCCTCCCCTGTGTGCTGCCTTCTCTCCCAGGCCTGGCTGTGGCTGCTTCTCTTCCTCCTCCTGCAGCCGCTGCTGCTGCTGCTGCTACTGCCCAGCGCACACTACCAGCCCCTCGGGGTGTGGTTTCCCCAGACCAGCCCCCAAGAGTGGGACACAGCCTTATCTTGGCTTCCCTCATCAGCCTCCTGCCAGGCCCAGCAGCCCCCCTTCCTGGAGACACACCCAACTCCCTTTCAACATCCCACTCCAATTTCCAACCCATTTCCAGGAGAATCCCCTTTTCCTCTTGGTCTTTTTCAGTCCTCTGGCTGTGTGTCCAACTTCCTTCCAATTGAGCCCAGCCCCTTGGGATTCCCTAGGCCCCTTCCCTGTCCCTGGAACTCCTGAGAGTGGAGCAGGCTTTCTCAGCCCCCCAAGATACCCCTCTCCCCCAGACACCTCTCAGCCTCTGAAAAATAACCTCGCCCTTTCTCTACCCGGTTAGACACCCCACTCCCTTCTCCAGCCCCACCTCTCCTTCCTTCCCCAAACTCCTGTAGGATGTAGACACCCCCCCCAGGCTATTCTTGGCGGCTCTAGGTACTCCCAAGACACCTCTCAGCCTCTTTACAACCTCCTGGCTCTGTAGACATCCCTTAGGTTGTGCACCCACCCCTGTCCTAGATCCCCTCCTCACCTTTCTCACCACCACCCTGCAGCCCAGAACTCCCCTCCAGACACTGATCTCAGCCTCTTCAAACCCTTCTGGTCCCATTTCTACCCCCCCAAGAATGCCCCAATCCCCTGTCCAACGCAGCTAAATAGGTCTAGTCCCTTCTTCCATCAGAACTCCCGAGTGTAGACAGCTCCCATGTTTCTTGCCCCCACTAGATAGATACCCTCAGATCTCTCAGGCACTCGCTGACCCCTCTAGAGTCATCTGTCTCTAAACGCTCCCTCAGATCCTTCTCTGTCCCTCCAGACGCCCCTTCTCTGCTCCTTTCCATGTCCCCTAGCCCCTTCTCAGTCCCTCAAGACATCTCTGTGTGGTCCCTCCCAGGCCCTCTAAATGCCCTCCAAGCCCCTGCCCCTGTCTCTAGTTCCTCCTCCAGTTTCCTCTTGGCCTCTCTAGACATCCCCAGTTTCCTTGTGTGAGTGGCCCAGGGCCCCTCCAAGCCCCCACCATCCTGGAGACAGCCACATTCTCCTAAAGGCCAGCCCCCCCCCCCGCGCCCCCCAAGTCTCCGAGGGCCTGGGGCGCGGCAGGATGGCGGCAGGCGTGGCCACGTGGCTGCCCTTTGCGCGGGCGGCTGCGGTGGGCTGGCTGCCCCTGGCCCAGCAGCCCCTGCCCCCGGCGCCAGGGGTGAAGGCCTCTCGAGGGGATGAGGTTCTGGTGGTGAACGTGAGCGGGCGGCGCTTCGAGACCTGGAAGAACACGCTGGACCGTTACCCGGACACCCTGCTCGGCAGTTCGGAGAAGGAGTTCTTCTACGATGCCGACTCGGGCGAGTACTTCTTCGATCGCGATCCGGATATGTTCCGACACGTGCTCAACTTCTACCGCACCGGCCGCCTGCACTGCCCGCGGCAGGAGTGCATCCAGGCCTTCGATGAAGAGCTGGCCTTCTACGGCCTGGTGCCCGAGCTCGTGGGCGACTGCTGTCTGGAGGAGTACCGGGACCGGAAGAAGGAGAACGCCGAGCGCCTGGCGGAGGACGAGGAGGCCGAGCAGGCCGCCGAAGGGCCAGCCCTGCGGGCCGGCAGCTCCCTGCGCCAGCGGCTCTGGCGGGCCTTCGAGAACCCACACACGAGCACGGCGGCCCTCGTGTTCTACTACGTGACCGGCTTTTTCATCGCCGTGTCCGTCATCGCCAACGTGGTCGAGACTATCCCGTGCCGAGGCCTCGCGCGGCGGCCCCCCTGGGAGCAGCCGTGTGGGGAACGCTTCCCGACGGCCTTCTTCTGCATGGACACGGCCTGCGTGCTCATCTTCACGGGGGAATACCTCCTGCGGCTCTTTGCCGCCCCCAGCCGCTGCCGCTTCCTGCGGAGCGTCATGAGCCTCATAGACGTGGTGGCCATCCTGCCCTACTACATCGGCCTTTTCGTGCCCAAGAACGAGGATGTGTCCGGCGCCTTTGTCACCCTTCGCGTGTTCCGGGTGTTCCGCATCTTCAAGTTTTCCCGGCACTCCCAGGGCTTGCGAATTCTGGGCTACACACTCAAGAGCTGTGCCTCTGAGCTGGGCTTCCTCCTCTTTTCCCTCACCATGGCCATCATCATCTTCGCCACTGTCATGTTTTATGCCGAGAAGGGCACAAAGAAGACTAACTTTACTAGCATCCCCGCAGCCTTCTGGTATACCATTGTCACCATGACCACACTTGGGTGAGTGCAGACCCTGTGCTGGGAGCTGCCCGGTCAGTCAATTACACTCACCTTTTCTGTAAAAGAAGGTTAGGTAAATGATCTCTGTTTGAGCTCCAGTGTGCTCATCTGTGAAAACTGAGGGAGTTGGACTCAGCGTCAAACCCCACCCAGCTTTGACAATGACTTGGGTTCAAGGCTTGTCTCAGCTGTACCCTTCCTGTTTGACCTTGTGTTCCCTGGGCCTGTTTCCCCTCTGTAACACGAGAAGATGATCCCTTTTGAGGGGCTTTAGTGACATCGTGGTTGTGAAAGTCTCTGGTACAGGATAAATAGGCATTGGTTTTGTATCACCCCCTTTTTCCATCTTGAGGACCCCCAACTCCCAACCCTCTACAAGCAGAGCGTGGGGCACTACCTCTGTGACTCTCCAGAATAAGATACTTTCAGCATCCTTTTTTTTTTTTTTTTTTACTGACAATCCTTGAAAGAAAGTAGTTGGGATAAAAACAGCAAATGGAAGCACCAAACTCTTGTTCTTGAAGACACTGTCTAGGGCAGAGACTGTGAGCCTGTCCTAATTTCTGTCACCGGGATTAAGTATACACAGTATCTGTGGAAGGGATGGATTGAGCTTGCTCAGGGATTTAATAGAGGTATAGAAAAGTTGATTTGAGGTTTCTGAAGTGTAGAAATTAATTCTGGTTAGAGGTTCAGGATTAGGTCGACAAATACTGAACCTTGAAAATGGATTGGAACTGAGTATTTTGATGCCTTTTACCCTATTTAGTCTTTTGGGTTTTTTTTTTACCCTATTTAGTCTTCACAACAACCCTGGTGGGTGGGCAGCTGCCCATGTCTCCCAGATGAGGATACAGTCTGAGTTGACACATCACAGAGCCAGAAATGCCCAAGTTGGAGAGACTTGTAAATAAGTCAAAATAAACAAATGAGTCAAAATAAAGAAAGAAGGAAGAGCCACGAGGGGTGGGGCACAGCTTGAGCAAAGGCTTAGAGGCTTAAGACTGCAGAGGCTGCACTTTTGTGGAGGGAGTCTGATTGGTCCTGTGGTTAGGACACAAGGATGCTGTGTGATCTTGAGCAAGTCAGTTATGGAACCTCCCTGACTTTAGTTCGCACTCCCTCTGTGAGACAAGGTGGTAAGATTGGCTCTGCTCCATCTCCATGGGTAGGGGATGGCATGGCGAAACATGTGAGGACAGTTTTGGGGTTTCCCTGGGGGAACAGGAAGGGGTCCTACCTAGAGAAGGTAAGACAGATTTCAGCAAAAACCATCACAGCATTGCTGCAGGGATTCAGAGCCCTTCAGCTGGCTGGTAGTGGTGGAACGCTCTCCATGAGGCCATGTTTACTGCCTGTAACTTCCTCTTTCTCCCCCATGCTGGGTATTAATAGATTTCCAGCTGAGTCAGATGCCTGCACAGCTCGCTTGGGGGCAGCAGATGGTAGGGGCTGAGGGCCCATTCTCCTCTGACCCCCACTGGTGACCAGAAATGTCACCCCTCACATTT
Organism: Plecotus auritus; assembly: GCF_963455305.1. Classification (NCBI taxonomy): domain Eukaryota; kingdom Metazoa; phylum Chordata; class Mammalia; order Chiroptera; family Vespertilionidae; genus Plecotus; species Plecotus auritus. The sequence continues at coordinate 138,744,740 of NC_137784.1, forward strand.
TGCAGAGCAAGAAACTGAGGCTCAGAGAGTTGGAGTGCCTGGCCAGGGTCACAGAATGAGTTGGACTGAATGGGATGCAGTGGGGGGCTGAGGGGTGGGTGGGCACTTTTCTTGACCTTGCCTTACCTCCTCTGGCCTCAGATATGGAGACATGGTGCCCAGCACCATTGCTGGCAAGATTTTCGGATCCATCTGCTCACTCAGTGGTGTCCTGGTCATCGCTCTGCCTGTGCCTGTCATTGTTTCTAACTTCAGCCGCATCTACCACCAGAACCAGCGCGCTGACAAGCGCCGAGCACAGCAGGTAGATGCACCTTCCATCTCCTGATCCCCCCACCCCAAGCCAGTCAATCACCTCTTGTGTTTACCCACCTGACTCTTTCTCTCCTCTCTGCAGAAGGTGCGCTTAGCAAGGATCCGGTTGGCAAAGAGTGGCACCACCACCGCCTTCCTGCAGTACAAGCAGAACAGGGGCCTTGAGGTGGGTAGGTCCCAGATTGGGGTTGGTCATGAGCAGTGATGGGAGGAGGAAGGTGCTGACCTCATGTGTCTGCTCCGTCCACTCCAGGACAGCGGCAGCGGGGAGGAACAGGCTCTGTGTGTCAGGAACCGGTCTGCTTTTGAGAAACAACATCATCACTTGCTGCATTGTCTCGAGAAGACAACGGTGAGGCCTAAGGAGAAGTGGCATGGCAGAATGAAGGGGATCTCTCTGCCCCCAAGCCAGCTCCCCCCTGTGGACTTGGAGGCTCACTACTAATTGTGGAAATCGAGCAGGGCTTCCTAGAAGAGGCCTGACAGAGCCGAGCCTTGAAGGGTGGGCAAGGGAAGGAAAGAGGGAGCAACTTCCAGAAAGGAAGGCAGGGCATAAGCCAGCCGTGGGCAAACTATGGCCCGCGGGCCGGATCCGGCTGTTCTATCCGGTTCTCTTGCTCTCCCCTCCGCTCCTTGACTTTGAATTTATATTAGTTCACACAAACACTCCATCCATGCTTTTGTTCCGGCCCTCCGGTCCAGTTTAAGAACCCATTGTGGCCCTCGAGTCAAAAAGTTTGCCCACCCCTGGCATAAGCAAAGGCCTGGTGGTGGCGGCAGCTCTCACGTGGTGCCTTGTGACCGTGCCTCCCGTCTTCCCACAGTGCCATGAGTTCACAGATGAGCTAACCTTCAACGAGGCCCTGGGTGCCGTCTCGCTGGATGGCCGCACCAGCCGCAGCACCTCTGTGTCCTCCCAGCCAGTGGGGCCTGGCAGCCTGCTATCCTCTTGCTGCCCCCGCAGGGCCAAGCGCCGTGCCATCCGCCTTGCCAACTCCACTGCCTCGGTCAGCCGTGGCAGCATGCAGGAGTTGGACACTCTGGCGGGGCTGCGGAGGAGCCCTGTCCCTCAGAGGTAAGAAACCCCCACGCCCTGGCCATTCCTGAGGAAGCTCAGAGCTTACACCAGAGGGTCTGAGATTTCATGACTTCAGGCCTAGCCGGTCAAGCTCAAACCCAAACTCCTCCATGCTGGGAGCTTGGGCTTACCTTGTCCGGAACGCCTTGTTCTTCATTCATTCTCTTGTCGTTTATTGAGCACCTACTATATGCCAGGCAGCGTTTTAGGCACTTGGGAGTTCAGTTCAGGCAGAAATCCCTGACCTTCTGGAACTTATATTCTAGTGGGATGTGACCGTTAATAAACAAATACACAGATGATGCAGTGTGTTAAGTGCCAAGGAGAAAAATAAATCAGGGATGGGGGAACAGAGAGAGTAGAACAGGGTATGACGTCGTTTTAACCGTGTGGTTAGGGAAAGCTTGAGGTGATATCTGAGCCAAGACCTGAAGGAGGTGAAGGGGTGAGTCATGTGATATCTAGAGGAAGAGCTTTCCAGAAAAGGCAGAGAAAACAGCCTGTGCAAAGACCCCGAGGCAGGACTAGGTCTGTGTGTCTCTCATAAGGAACCAGAAAGTGAGTAGAGTGGAGTGAGGGAGGGAGAGAGCGGTGGGAGGTAACATCGGAAAGGAACAGGGACAAGATTATCTAGCTCTCTTACTGTACACTATTGTGAGGACTTAGGATTGTAAGGCGTCTATCATAATAGATGTTTTGTGTCTGTACACCCATTGTGTTCCAGGCACTATTCTGAGCACTTTGTATCATTTATTATCTCAATTAATCTTCACAAGAACCCTGTGAGGTAGGAATACAGCAGGTTCTTGAATAATATCATTTTGTTCAATATCGTTTTATTTCTTTTGTTTTTGTTCTTTATAAATTACCATGTACATTCAGGATTATTTGTATTAGTTTTAGGTGTACAGCATAGTGGTTAGACAATCATACTTTACAAAGTGTTCCCCTAGATATTCCTTGTACCCACCGGGCACCATATACAGTTATTACAATATTATTGACTATATTCCCTATGCTGTACATTCATCCCCATGACTATTTTGTAACTGCCAATCTGTACTTCTCAATCCCTTCACCTTTCTTCACCCAGTCCCCCAGCTCTCCTGCCCTCGGGCAACCACCAGTCTGTTCTTTGTATCTCTGAGTCTGTTTCAGTTTTGTTTGTTCACGTATGTTATTCTTTAGATTCCACATATAAGTGAAATCATATGGTATTTGTCTTTTTTGTTGTTGTTAATTCTCACCTGAGGATATTTTTCCATTTTTTTTTTATTTTAAAAAAATATATATTTCTTTATTCATTTCAGAGAGTAAGGAAGAAGGAGAGAGAGATAGAAGCATCAATGATGAGAGAGAATCATTGATTGGCTGCCTCCTGCACGCCTCCCACTGGGGATCGAGCCCACAACCCAGGCATGTGCCCTTGGCTGGAATCGAACCTGGGACCCTTCAGTCCGCAGGCCGACGCTCTATCCACTGAGCCAAGCCGGCTAGGGCTTTCCATTGATTTTTAGAGAGTGGAAGGGAGGGGGAGAGACAGAGAGAGAAACATTGATGTGAGAGAGACATCGATTGGTTGCCTCCCCCATGTGCCCGACCAGAGCCGGGGATAGAGCCTGCAACCTAGGTATGTGCCCTTGACCGGAATCAAACCCTGGACCCTTCAGTCCATGGGCTGACACTCTATCCACTGAGCAAAACCGGCTAGGGCTGGTATTTGTCTTTCTCTGTCTGACTTATTTTACTTAGCATAATACCCTCTAGGTCCATCCATACTGTCACGGATGGTAAGATTTCATCCTTTTTTATGACTAATATTCCCAATGCCATTTTGTTATAACATTGGTGAAATGACTAGAAACTTAACCCTTGTTTTTATTAATTAGCCTGTGGTAAAATTTGGTGTACATCATTTCACTTAAAGTCACAGAACTTATTAACGATGTTAAGTGAGGACTTACTGTATTATTATTCCTATGCTGCACATGAGAGAAAAGAGAGGTTTAGAGTAGTAAAATTGGGATCAGGATTCGAACCCAGGACTGCCTAACTTCAGAGCCCTCACAGTGATTGGGGGTGCAGAGGAACCATTTAGCACAGTGCCAGGGATCCAATAGATGCTCAATAAATGTCATGACTGCTGCAGCAAGTATTAAGATGACTTTTTAAGAACCTTCTGTCTTCCCACCCTTATCCACAGCCGCTCAAGCCTCAATGCCAAGCTCCATGACAACCTTGACCTGAACTGCGACAGCCGGGACTTTGTGGCTGCCATCATCAGTATCCCTACCCCTCCTGCCAACACCCCAGATGAGAGCCAACCTTCCTCCCCTGGTGGCGGTGGCGGGGCCAGCAGCACCCTCAGGAACTCTAGCCTGGGTACCCCTTGCCTCCTCCCTGAGACTGTGAAGATCTCTTCCCTGTGAGGGTTGGGCCCACCCATCCAGAGGGCCCTCTTGATTCTTGGGGACTCCTTTCCAAAGCCATATTTTTGGGGAGACAGACAGGGGCAGGCCTGGGGAACCCCTTCTGCCCCCCCCTTCTTGAGAACTATGCAATGGAGTTTCATGGAATGGCCTACCTTGTGGGGATGTAGCCAGGGAATGGGGCACCTCCCCCACCCCAGACGGATTTCCTGGTGGGAGCTCAATGGCTAGGCTTCCTCAGGCCCCAGCACACTGGGACCAGACCCTCCCCCAGGCTGGCCTCCTGCATGCTCCTCCCCTTGGGTCCTCAGGCTCCACCTGACATCTGAGCTCTAGCCTGAGAAGAGGTGAGACTTCCTCTTCTCTCGGTCAGGGGGCTGTGGCGGTTTGGGGATTCAGGGAAGAGAACCATCACCTCTGATCTGGCCTCCAAGAGAGGTCCCCACCCTCCACCAGGCCCAACAACACTTCAATTCCAAAGCTTGAAATGCAACCACAGGCTTCATGGGCTGTGGCCTCAGCAGTGACTTTCCACCCCCAGGCCTTGCCTCGGGGGTCAGGCTGCCTCTCCCAACACACACACAGATAGCACAAACACTATCCCCCTTCTCCGGCTGCTGGAAATGGGTCCTTGCAACTCCATCCTCTGCTGGGCCCCCAGCGAACTCTAGCAATAGCAGCTACTGCTGTGACATTATGCAAAGCCTCTGCCCAGTTTGCTGCATTTACATCTGCCCTAATCAGAGGGGCCACCTCTGATGCTCCTCCTTCTCTCCCCTCTGGTTTGCTTCTTTCCTGGGTTGGGCCGGAGTCTGGACTGGCTGAGATAAGCACCTGGCAACCAACAAGGGTTGGGCTGGGTTTGGAGATCATGAGCTAATTCCTTGTACTTGGGCAGGTGTCCAGAAGCCCCAGGAGCTGAGGCCTGGGTTGTTCTTGAACTCTGGGAGTTGTAGGAGGCAGGAGGAACTTCTCTACTCCTCCCCACAATACCTTTTCACATATTCCTCTCTCTTCTCCCTCTTGGGTCACCTTCCGGAACTCTGTTGTTTGCTCTCAGGCTGATTATCTGGCATCATCTCAGGTTCCCTGTCCCCAGCACTGTCCCTGTGGAGCTGGTGGCTGACAAAGATGTAGTTTTCATCAGTCAATAAAACCTGAGAGGAGAGATAAGGATGAACACCTCCTGGCTCAGTGGCTTTGGGGGCTGGGGAGGGCTGGGGAGTTAAAAGTACTCTGATTTAAATTCCTTTCAACTAGTAGAAGGGCTAGTGTGGGTAAAGGTATGGGAGGTAGATGGTTGGTGATGTGTTCTGGAAGATGAGGATCTAGGAGAAATGAAAAAGCGGGGCTTGAAGAGTTGACTCTCCAGCCAGTGAGGCAGGCTAGGAGGTCCTGAGACATGCGGACATCATCTGCTCCAGCTTCCTCACTCACAGATGAGGAAACTGAGACCCAGAGCGGCACATGCTTGGTTTGGGGGAGACTTAAACCCCGGTTTCCTGACAGAAAATGGCTCTGAATTGAACCCTGATGAAAAGCATCGCTCAGTGTGGCAAACCCCCCTTCCTTGTGGATGCCCCTACATTTTCTCCTCTAGGCTACTGGGTAGATTAGGCTAGTGTGTGACTGAGCTCTGTGGAGCACTGAGAAGACAGACCTTGGATTCAGGTCAACCTGCATTCCAATCCCTGGGAAAGAGAATGACTTACCTTTTCTCACCCCAGGCTGCTAATCTGTGAAATAGAGATAATCCTTTCTTTTGTTCACCAAATATTTATTAACTGGATATCATGTGCTATCCCTAGGGGTACAGAGATGGGCAAAGTAGACATCATTTCTGTTCTACAGAGGTGAACATGGAAGGCAACTAAGCAATTACAATATAGTGCAGGAGAACTAAGATTGATGGATTACAGAAGCATGTAGAGAATCTAACCTGGCCGGCACAGGAAGAATGAGGGGCAGTTAGCCAGGTAGACAAAAGGGTAAAAATGTTTCAGGCATGTGCAAAGGCCTGGAGGTTAGAGAGTGAGCTTGGGGCCTTTGGGGAACTCAAATTAGTTGCGTAGAGCTGGGAAAGAAAGTGTGAGGCTATGATGAGGGTGAGAATGTAGAGGTAAACCAGATCACAAAAGGCCTTTGAAGCTAGGATGCAGATTTTGGACTTCATCCTAAGGATAATGGGGACCTCTAAAGGCTTACAAACAGAAAGTCATCATGAGGTTTGTGCTTCAGAATGATTATTCTGGTTGTGGAGAGTGGATTGGAGAGAAACATTCCTGGAGGGAGGAAGAGCAGTGAGGAGGAGGCTTTTGTAGTGGTCAATACAACAGGCCCAGTAAACATGAGTCCTCTCCCATTAAGTGGTGCCCTGGCCGGGTAGTGGCAGTAAGAGTTGGACAGGCAGCATTTTTGAGAGGTAGAACTGGCAGGCCTTGGGATTGACAGGCATCTGGGAGTTGAGGAAGAGGCAAGGCTGACTCCTAGGTTTCTGGTTTGGGCAAAGGCTGGGGGTGCCATACACTGCCAAAGGTAACATCAAAGCTGTTAGCACATAGTTCCAGGGACATAGTAAGTACTTGGTGATGACTAGCTACACTTTCGTAAGTTCAGTTTTAGATGTGTGGTGCTACACAAATACCCAGTAGGGAGTGGGATATATGGGTCGAGTGACATGGTCATGAAAAGACTCAATGTGATAATGTGCATAGGCATTAAGCGCAGTGCCCTGAACGCAATAGGCCCAGTAAACTTGAATCCTCTCCCATTAAGTCTCATGAAAAGAAAACACAATAGTACATTTATTACTGACACCCTTCAGGGAAGACTTCAACTAGGGTTGGCATCGGAAGGAAGTTTAGATGGCACTCAGAAGAGCTTTTTGATGGTCTCTCAGTCAATCTATTGTATGACTTGGCTCCTAAGACACAGCAAGCCCCCACCTCTCACAACAGCTTCTTGGTTTATGGGCTCAATGGAACCCCACAACTCCCTGAGGTAGTCTGGGCAGGCATTATCATTCCCATTTTACACGTGGGTAAGCTCAAATTTGAGACACAGTGACCTGCTCAGGGTCCTACAGTTGGTAATGGGCCATCCATGTCTGGAACTGAGGTCTTACTGACTCCAAAACCTGGGATCCTTGCCTGTGCACCATCATGCTAATTTATTGAGCACTTACTAAGTGCCAGGAATACTATTAGACCCTTTATGAGTCTGACCCTTAAACTGGAATCATCATTGCCATTTTATAGAGAAGTAGAAATTGAGCTTGGGTGGATGTTAAATGACTTGCCAGAGATCACACAGACAAGACCTAGATTAGCTTGTAACTCTCCAGCTACTCAGTAGCAGAGATTTTACTAACCCCATTGTGAGATGCTGGCTAGTGACAGAGATGAATACATAAAGTTTAGCTCAAACCAGGTAAATACAGTTTCTCAAAAACAAATAAATAAAAGGCGGCTATGCAGCGCCTGCGCACTAGCCACAGGGGCGGGGAGGTCAACGCGGGGGCGAACGTGAGGTAGTGCCAAAGAAGGCGTGTCTACTTCCCAAACACCCACAGTCCTCACGGGGCATGTCTGTCCCTTGGTTGGCTCGTCAGACTCGAGTGACTGCGCCTCTTAACCAATCACCGCAGTTCTCAGCCATTTACAGAGTGAAGCACCGCCCGCCAGTCCACGGGTGTGGATTTACAGGTGGGTGGGACCGGAACTGACGCTACAGGGGATTGCTATGCTCTGGGAGTGTTGATATTTTCCTGTCAGTCCAACTGACAGCGGCCAAGTTGGAAGCCCGGAAGGGAGGCGCTTTTAAAACTGTCGTGCGCGGGGCAGGTCAAGCTGTCCTGCCTGTCGCTGTGCCGCCGCCTGCGAGTCAAAGCCTCAGGGAAAGAAGTCAAGAGCAGGACGGCGCGGACAGAAGAAAGGCCAAGAACCAGGGCGCCGACTTAGAGTGAAATCTGAGACGGAGGGCACGGGAGGGCGATCGCTCACCTCTGATTGGCCCTTGGGCGTCAGCGAGGACCCACGCAGCCACTTCGATAGGTTGGTGCCCGCGATTGTTGTGGCGGCGGCGAGGATTTTGCCCACGTACTTCCGAGCCAGAGGCGGGGCTGTGCTCTGGCGCGCTTGCGCGGCGCCCCTGGACCCCACCCGGTAGTTCAAGAACCTGCGAGGGGGCGGGGCGAAGAGGTGCTTGTTTTGGTTCAGCTTCCCTTGAACGGGAAGGCCGGAAAGAGCATAACAATCAACTTGCCGAACTCAGAGAGTAGGCGACGACACTCGTCGCGCTGCCTTCACCTTCGACTTCACATCCGGGTTCTTCTGTCGCGTGACCTGCGCGTCGCCTACGGCTCTCGAACCGGTGCCTCAATCTCTTTATCCAGGCCCGCCGATCCCGTGGTGCTCCGCGCACCACTTTAGCCCCTCATCCGGGTTCTGTCCCGGCGTGCCGCGCGCCGGGTTTGCTGGGGGGTACTCGGCGGTGCCGCCATGACTATTCTCCCCAAAAAGAAGCCGCCGCCTCCCGACGCCGACCCCACCAACGAGTCGCCGCCGCCCGGGCCACTGCCCCCGGCGCCGCGCCGCGGCGGGGGTGTGGGCGTGGGCGGTGGCGGCTCAGGCGTGGGCAGCAGCGACCGCGACCGTGAGTCGGGTGTCGTGGGGGCCCGTCAGCGGGCCTCACCGCCGCCCCAGGGCCAGCTGCAGGGGCCACCGGGTGCACTTCACCGCTGGGCGCTGGCTGTGCCGCCTGGCGCCGTGCCGGGTCCCCGGCCCCAGCAGGGCTCTCCCCCACCTTGTGGGGGCCCGGGCGGTCCTGGCGGCGTTCCGGGCGACGCGCACGGTGCAGCGGCAGCAGGTGTAGGCGCGGCTGGCGTGGTGGTGGGCGTGGGCGGCTCGGTGGGCGTGGGCAACTGCTGCTCTGGGCCTGGCCACAGCAAGCGGCGGCGTCAAGCCCCCGGGGTTGGGACGGTTGGCGGGGCCAGTCCGGAGCGTGAGGACGTCGGCGCAGGTTACAACAGTGAGGATGAGTATGAAGCGGCTGCAGCACGCATCGAGGCCATGGACCCTGCCACTGTTGAGCAGGTATGGGCTGGAAATGACAGGTGAGCGGGTATGGTGGATGGTATCCCCAGGCTGAGTAGGGACCCAGGGGACTTGCACGTCACCTCCCGGAGCCTGTCACTGTTTTCTCTGGTGGTAGGGGCATGAGACACCATGTTTACCTGCCCCCTTTCCCCAAGGACTTGAGGTTAGAGGCCCGAGATAAGACGAAGGACTTAAAGATGGTGTTTGTGGTCTCTTCGGGGTGCTGGGACCTCATCTTGAAGGGCCTGTAGGTGGGAACTCCCCAGGAGATACAGGCAGAATGAAATGCCTCCTGGGAGGGGAGTCTCATGACTCTCCAAGGGACCTTGGTCTGTGTTCGGTGGCTTGAGATTTGTTTTTCTCTGAGACACAAGTAAGGTTGAGACCTCAGAGATGTTTGAGTGATCCCCAAATATCTAAACCCTTTCAGGGGTGTGAGACACTCTGTATAGGACAACCCCTCCTTCCTTCTCAGGGGGACACAGCACAGGACCCTCAGCAGTGGGGTCTGACATTTCCTCAGGGGTCCTAAGCCTGCCTTCAATGGCTTGAGACTCTTCTAAAATCAAGGGCCTGAGACACACATATGCATCCCCTTTAGGGAGAGGGGTCTTCCGAGCTTTCCTCCAGGGATATGACTTTTCTTGGGGAGATAAGATTCCCTTCCCCTTGGGGACAAGAGCCAAAACCAATAGCCAGGGACCAGAAACTCAACTGGGGTACAGGAGACTCATTCTCTTAATTGACTAGGGTCTGTGCTTCCTCTTGGCAGTCTGAGACCTCCTTGGGCAAAAGAGTCTGAATCTCTCTGCAGGATCTAAAACTTCTTTTAAGTGATAGACCTTTGGCCCCTCTCCCCCACCCCCACCAGGCCTGAGGCTTTCTTCAAGAAAATGACTCACTGTTTTGGATACTGGAGCCTAAGATTTCCCCCTGCTTAAGGAGTTAGGATTTCAGAGACTTGGGTGTGAGGCCTCTTCAGATATCACCCCTCAGAGATCCTAGGCAAAGTGAATTCTTTAGGGGACCTTTCTTCTCAGGGCCTGGTGTCTTGAGTGTTTTTCTTGGGGGCCTAAGACACCCCCCCACCCCCGTCCACACAGAGGTCTATAGGCTCCTTCTACCCAGTTATGAAGGATTAAAACACATCTTGGGGATGTAATAGCCCCCTCCCCCCTGTAACAGAGATCTAAGTTACCCCCCCCCCCAAGTGTCAGGGATGTTAAGATTTCTGCCTTGGGAACTCAATCCTGAGATCTAGGCAGCATGGAGTCCCAGAGATGGAGTCTAAGGCCTTCCCACAGACCTAAGCCTGTCTTCAGGGGCCTGAGACCCACTGTGCCAAGGACACTTGAGCTTTCCCTCAAGGACAAGAGGCCCTTACCCCAGTGACTGCTGTGTCTCTACAGATGAGATCTGAGCTCAGGAATAGAACCTACCACCAGAATTCATTCCTGAGGCCCTTCCCTTGGGGGCATAGGTACAGAGTTCCTGGGGAATAGGATCCTGAGTCTTACCTTCCCCCCCCCTCCAGAATTTGAACTTGCCCGCATGTACATGAGACACCTCCCCCGCCTTAGGACCTGAGATCTGGGCCTACCCTGATAGTATTGACTATTACCTCACTTCAGACAGCACACATAAACCTGAGTCATAGTGGCCTTTTAGGGGCATGAGATTTCCTATCTTGGGGACTTGAGCCTAAGACCACCCCCCACTTGTGAACGAAGTCCTGAGAACTGCCCTCTCCCCTTGGGGACATAGGTATGGTGGGATTCTGAGGAAAAGAATCGGAGCCTCCTCCCAGGGGCCTAAGCTTCCCCTTAGGGACAAGAGCGCCTTCGCTTCAGGGAGTGGTCTGGGCCCTATCCTGCCATGGGTGTGAAGCCTCCCACAGCCAGGCAATCTTTTATCACCAGGGAGAAGGACATGAGGCCCTCCCCAGTGTGGCCTAAGGCTTTCCCCAAATGCATAGAAGTACCTGGGTGCTCTTAGCTTCAGGCCAGGAAGGTCTCCTTACTTTCTCTCAGAAGATGTCAGTTACTGGGGACAGGGGACTGAGGCCTCCCCTCAAGAACCAGCAGATATTCAGAGATTCAGCCTGACCCAGCTCTGCTTGCTTCTCATTTCCAGGATCAGGGAAATATTCTGAGCTTCCTGAATTGCGTTCAACAAGCCTTTTTCTTCCCAGAGACGGGAAAGAGGTCTGGGACATCCCCACTCCAAGGAAATTCTCCACTCATATCCCGGTCCCCCTTGGCTCAAATAAATCTTTCTGTACTTCCCAGGGGCCTGGGCCTTGTCGAGTCCCCTTTGTTGCCTTTCCACCCTTACTCCAAGCAGGATAAATCATCTCTGGATCCACTGAGTCAGGATCAAGAGTTGTTTCTTCTCTCCCTGGTGTGGGGTCAAGTCTGCCTTTCCTCCTTCACAGGATAGGGAGAGATACATCCCTGGTCCCAAGAACAGAGAGGAAGAATGTCACATGTTGCCATGGTGACTAGACTGACACCTCCTTACACTCCCTTTGCATCTCGTAGGCTGGGTGTTCCTCCGTTGTCCTTGTCCCCATAAGAACTTGGGAGTAAAGCTCTGTGGTTGCAGGGTATCTTCCCTTCCCAACTGCAGAGGGGAGGCTTCCTGTCCTCACACTTCTTGGGATAAAAGGAGGAAGATGCTTCTCCCTGCCACACCTGATCCAACTTGGGACCCTCCGGGGATGATAAGAGGGGGACTGCCTTCCTGCTGCCCCAGGCTTGGTCCTGAACTGTCACTGGGGCATTTGTAGCCTGGAGGCCAATTAGATCCCTTGGAAAGGGGGAGTTGTGGAGAGGGAGCTCACATGGTGAATCTGGTCCTTGTTCTGGCTGCTCAGACTTCCTGTTTGTCCCGATGCTGTGACTGTACCTCTGTTGCCTTCAGGAACCCCTTTGGCAACTTAGGGTCAGGAGTTTCCTTTCCCAGGCGTGGCCGCCTTACTGAGAGTCTACTGTATGAAAAGAATGGCTTCAGAGCATCCTCAGTGTGAGGATCCCACAGAGCATTCTGAGAACGGGGCATGCACACCAAGGTGGTGGGAGAGGCTGGGGCCGGCAGGATAGACAGGGTGCCTGGGTTCTCATTCAGGCTCTGCTGGGGCTTTGCTGGGTGAACCAGAATAGTTCTGCCTCTGTTCTCTGGGCCTCTTTCCGTATTGGTCAGGTAAGGAGCTGGTGGGTGTCACTGAGGTTTAGGATTTTAGAGAGCTCACACCAAAGCCCTCTGGACCTGGAAGTGACAGAAAATGGTGGGTGTCTTTTGAGAAAGAACTGGGTTGCTCCCTGTGTTTCCTCCTAGTCATCCAAGGTTGGTGGGCAGGACAAGCAGCCTATTCGGTGTGAGGCTCAGGGTTTGTTTTTTTGGTCACCTGTGCTGTGGTGAATAAACTCGGGGTTGCCTGTCAGGGGGCCTATTGGATGATGTGGAGGTAAGGCTGTGTGTGGAAAGAATTGGGCCTTTTGAACTGGGTAGGCCCAGGGTCTTCCGCATAGCTGCTTGATAGCTTTGGGCAAATTCTCAGCTGCCTCTTTTTTTTTTTTTTTTTTTTTTTTTTTTGCAAAAGTCCACCCATGCCCAGTGATTGAGTGTGTGAATACCTGGCTGACTCACTTCAGACCTTGGCTGATGCTTCTCTTGCAGTTTCCCTAGGATCACTTAGGTTCTTCCTAGGAGCCTTTGTAACCTGCCGACTCCTCTCGTGGGGAGGCAGAGCGGTATAGCAGAAAGTGGTCCCTGTCTGGGTTTGAGTTCTGTATTGTTTGGCAGTTCTCTCTTTTTTGGACTCAATGTTCTGAAGCTAGTGGTAATGTCTTCTTTAATTCCCTGTTCCCTACTCCCCTACCCCAGTGGTCGGCAAACTGCTGCTCGCGAGCCACATGCGGCTCTTTGGCCCCTTGAGTGTGGCTCTTCCACAAAACACCACGTGCGGGCACGCACGGACAGTGCGATTGAAATTTCGTGGCCCATGCGCAGAAGTCGGTTTTCGGCTCTCCAAAGAAATTTCAATCGTTGTACTGTTGATATTTGGCTCTGTTGACTAATGAGTTTGCCGACCACTGCCCTAACCCATTGCGAAAGTTTTGAGCGGAGCCTCTTAGCTTTTGGTGGGGGTATGCTACGAAGTTTCAGGCAATGTTCCACTTCCTTCTCCCTGGCCTATAGGTTCTTGGGTCATTGTTGTTGTTGTTGTTAATTTTTACAGCTTTACTGAGACATAATTCACATACCATGCAATTCATGAATTGAAAGTGGTTTTTAGTCTACTCACAGAGCTGTGCATCCATAAATATGATCAATCAAGTTTAGAACAGTTTCATCACCTCAAAACGAAGCCCGTGGTCATCATCATCTCCCAGTCCCCTCACCTGCTCCCAGCCCCTGGGAACCATTAATCTACTTTTTTGTAAATATTTTTTTGTTAATTTTGAGAGAGAGAGGAAGGGAGAGACAGATAGAAACATCAGTAAGAAACATCTACATTGGCTGCCTCCTGCACGCCCCCTGCTGGGGATAGAGCCCCAACCGGGGCATGTGCCCTGACTGGGAATTGAACCAGTGGACCTCCCCTCCAGATGCATAGATTGATGCCCAATCACTGACCACACTGGCCTGGCAACCAGTAATCTGCTTTTTGCCTTGATTGATTTGTCTCTTCTGGATGGTTCATAGAAATAGGATCATATAATATGCTGTCCTTTGTGACTGCTTCTTTCACTCAGTATAGGCTCGCCTGTGCTGTAGCATGGAACAGTATTTCATTTCTTTTTGTTGCATAATGATAGAATCTTCATTTTTTTAAATCCCTTCCCCTGCCCCCAGTGGCCTGGTGTTAGGTTTTAGGGCCTTGCTCTTTCCTATCCCTCTGCCCTGGAGAGCTCATGTTGGTCCTTAGAGAGCAGTGCATCTGTCTGTGTTTCTTGTTGGATGGGTTGTTTGTGTTTTGCACATGGAGCTGAGCCAGTGTTTCTGGGCGTTTTGGGGGAGAGAGGGGTAGTCTTGGCACCAGGCTTGCTGGGGCAGAGCTGTGAAGCCCAGAATACTGAACCCCTCTTTGCCATGGGCTCTGGGAAGATATCTGTCCATAAGCTGTCATTGCTGCTAACATCTTCTCCTGCTCCTTATCCCCTCCAGTGACAGCTCATTTGTTGATGAGTAGGGTCAGCAGCTTCCCAGGCTGTAGGGGGAGTCCAGGCCCCTGCTGCTTTAATTCTAACCCTCCCCCTGGGAGGTGGGTGCTGGGGAGGTGGATCCTGCTAGCTGATAGCCATATGACATTGCCTCACAGCTTACAGGAGTGCTACCAGAGGGGTTGTATTATTTTCCTGTGACAAATTACCACAAACTAGATGGTTTAAAACAACGGACCCATATTCTCTCACCGTTCTGGGGGCCAGCAGTCCAAAGTCCGTTTCACTGGTCCAAAATCAAGGTGTTGTCAGGGCTGCACTCCTTTCAGAGGCTTTAGAGGGGAACCCAGTCCTTTTCCAGCTTCTTGGGGCTACTGACATTCCTTGGTTTGTGAACGCATCACTCTGATCTCCACCTGTTTTCACATCATCATCTCTGTGTATGTGGTCTCCTCTTCTGTCCATATCAGCTCTTCCTCTACTGTTCTAAGGCCATTTGTGGTTGCATCTAGGTCCCATCAAGATGCTGTTAAGGTAATCTCTGCATCTCACGATCCTTAACTTAATTACACCTGCAAATACCCTTTTTCCTTATAAAGTGACATTTATAGGTTCCAGGGATTAGGGCCTGATATGTTTGGGCGGCTCTTAATTCAGCCTACTACAGGGGTGTTCTTGTTTCCCCTCCAGGGAGGGGCTAGGAACGAATTAAGTGCTCTCCTGCTGGAGAGTCCTGTAATATTTGAGTCTTCCCAGTATCCCTGTTATTGGGAGACTTGTTATCCCATTTCACAGATTGGAAAACTGGCTCAGAGCAGGTCATCACATGGCTAATAATTGGAGCTGGATCAGAACCTAAGTCAGTTGGGTCCCACAGTCTTTTGCAACTTTTCTTGGGTCTTTGTGGCATTAGGTTGCAGAGTCTTACACCTGGGATCCCCTGTTGTCAGAGGGCTTTGCCCAGCCCCTTTGTGGAGGCTCAGAGATGTGGATGGACTCGCCCACAGGCTCATTAGTGGGCTTGTGAGATTGAGGGTCTGGACTTCCTTGGGCCAGGACATTAATGTAGTGTAAACTTCTCTATGGCTGGGCCAGCCCCCACCCCCTGCTCCTCACTCCCATCAGCCTGTCCTTCCCAGTCCATTTTCCTAAGCAACTTCCAAGTTGACACCTTTTTTTGGAGGCTCCTGTCCAGCTGGGATAAGGAACAGACTGTGCTACGAGCTCCTGGGACTGTATAAACTCTTTCTAGAACTCGGGACCAGGGTCTCCCTATTTTATCTCCCCACAGGGAGAGAGAGAGAAGGGTTTCAGCCCGAGCCCAGGATCTTAAGGCTGCTGGTGCCAAAGCCAGTGGGTGGTTAGTGGCTAGGCCTCCACATCCAGGCACAGATGCCACACTGGCTGCCTAGGACTAAAGCCCCGCTTGTGCAAAGGGAATGCTCAGGCCTCCTTCATGTTTAGGGATAAACCAGGCTTTCCCCAGCATGGCCTGCTCAGTTTGTCTCCATGCTATGGCTCATGAGGCCTCCCCTGTTGCTTCTGTACTAGGCCTTGTTGGTGCCCAAACCCCAGTTCTTTTCTGCCTTCATAAAATGAGGATAATGCTTCCTGCCATCTGAGCTGTGGTACAATTAAGAGGTCACCTTTTTCATCTGGCACCTGGCATGAGGTGGGCATTTGGCTAATATGAGTTCATCTTTCTTCCTGGCCCTGCCCCGCTTACCTTCATATCCCTACCAAGGACTTGAGCTCTGCTGAACTCATTGCTGGCCTCTGGCCTCCCTGGTGCTTTGTGGCAGAAGTGATTTCTTAACCCAATTCACAAGCTTTTCTGGAGGTCTTGGTGTTTTAATCCTTTGCTCAGGTGGAACCTCCTCTCGGGTGCCAGTCTTTTTTTTTTTTAACTTTTTTTTAATTGATATTTTACAGAGAGGAAGGGAGAGGGATAGAGAGCCAGAAACATCGATGAGAAACATCGATCAGCTGCCTCCCGCACACCTCCCACTGGGGATGTGCCCACAACCAAAGTACATGCCCTTGACCGGAATTGAACCCAGGACCCTTGAGTCCGCAGGCCGACGCTCTATCCACTGAGCCAAACCGGTTTCAGCTCGGGTGCCAGTCTTAATGACTGGCCAGGTCCCTTCCTCCATGTTCTCCAGCACCCCCGTGTTCATCTCTTTCACAGTCCTGCTCACACTTGTGTGTAGTCATTGCCTGTTTCCGCGCCCCTCGCGCAGTTTGTGAGCTGATGGAGGATAGAGAGCAAGTCTGATTCATTTCTCTGGCCTCATTGCCAGCCCAAGGTCTGACTTAGTAGCTGCCTGGTAACCCTTTATTGGATAAATAAGTAGGAGGCCCTCTCATCCCCTTTGATCTCCTTTCCCCACACACTTAGGGCAGGAGGTTGCTGGGTGCCTTTCTTTTTTAGAACTTCTGTCCAGTCCAGGCTCGGGCTATCGCCATAGTTGCAGCTGCACTGCTGGAGACCCCCAGCTGGGAGATGGCTGACCCCGTTTGGCAGAGATGGATTGGGGGGAACTGGTTGGAGTGTGCTAGTCCACAGCCTCTGGGGCAGGAGGGGCACCTGGACTGCTGGAATGTTGTGCACAAACAAGAGTCTTTGTGCTTCCCATGGAAGCCCATTAAGGGCTTCCCAGTGCCTTTGTCATCTCTGGAAAGCCAGCCAGCCATACCTTCCCGGGGTGTGGGCCCTGGTGGTGGGGCTGCTGGGTGTTCCCTTGTCCCGCCCCCCCCTTCATCCCCTCCTGTCCAGCCACTCACCTGGGACTTTCTGAGGGTCTCTCAGTTGTACATCTCTGTCTGTGTTGGTCTCACGCCTTCTTCTCTGACTGGTGACCACCTCCCTAGTATATGGTACAATATTTACAAAGCCTTTTCTGGCTCCGAAGCTCCTTTGATCGTCTTGACAGCTCTTTCAGGTATATCCCATATCCCCCATTTGATAGGAAACAGGCTTGGAGTGTTCAGGTAGCTTACCCAAAATCCTGCAGCGAGTGAGTGACAGAGCTGGGGTTGGAACCCAGAGCTTTTGGCATCCAAACCTCGTGATTCCTATTTTGCAAGGAATTTCTCTCACCTGAGCTGGGGGGAAAGGCCTGCAGAGAGGTGATCCCCTCTGGTTGGCAATTGCCTGGATCCTATAAATCTCTAGGCAGGGTGGTGTCCCCAAGGAGCAGGCTTGGTTGGGATTTTTGGTTCCTAGTCCTGATACTGGATCAGGTTGCTTCTCCTGATGGCCAGCAGAGGGCGTAAGGGGCCTGGGAAAGGTGTTGCTTTTGGTTTGTTTGGTTTTGAAATGGAAAATATGTTTGAAGTGACACGTGGACATTCTACTTTTTTTAAATAGACTTTATTTTTTTTAGAGCAGTTTTAGATTGACAGCAAAATTGAGCAGAAGGTACAGGGAGTTTCCCTATACTTCCTGTCCCCACACATACATAGCCTCCTCTACTATCAACATGCCCCGTCAAAATGATACATTTATTACAATTGATGTACCTACATTGACACATCACACGCACCCAAAGTCCTGGCTTCTGGCAACCCTGGGCCATTTTAAAAAATATATATATTTTATTGATTTTTTTTACAGAGAAGAAGGGAGAGGGATAGAGAGTTAGAAACATCGATCAGCTGCCTCCTGCACACCCCCTACTGGGGATGTACCCGCAACCAAGGTACATGCCCATGACTGGACTCAAATCCAGGACCCTTCAGTCCGCAGTCTGACGCTCTATCCACTGAGCCAAACCGGTCAGGGCTAACCCTGGGCCATTTTTGTAAACAACTTCCAAATGTTTCATTGGGGCTCACTCTTGGTTACATTCTAGAAGTTTGGACAAATGTATTCACCAGTCATAGTACCCAGAGCAGCTTCATTGCTCTAGTAATGCTCTGTATTCTGTCTACTCATCTCTGCATTATTTTAAAAAACACCTTTGTACAAGTTCACTTAATCTGAACCTTTGGGGCCAAATGTGCTTTGGAAATTGAGAAAATTTTCAGAATTTAGAGAACTCACCTGGGGTATGCTGTTTCTGTAACACCTCCAGTGGGGTCTGTGGCAGACCTCGTAAACAAACGCCCGAATGTTTCTGCATGGAAATGTTTCAGTATTCATCTCCAAGTGGGGTAAATGGGTCAGCTCAGGTCAGGTAATGATGCCAGATAAGTTAGATAAAGTCTTTTGGTTTTCAAAGCTTTTTGAGTTAGGGAATTTTGGACGAGCGATTGCATATCTCTTATAAAGAAGGAGGTGAAGTAAATTCACCTGCAATGGCAACACTTAGGGATAATATTTTGCTACATAGCCTTCCCAACTTTGTATGCATATGTGTTTGTATACATATGCATATACATATATGCTAAATGTGTTCACTCACAAGTAAAATCATATTTTGCATACATTTTGCCTTATACAAGATCTTGGCATTCCCTAGCTATATGTGGGATTCAAGATCTTACCAATCATTCCCTTCTCAACATCTCTCCTCCCCTAGAGTGGCTAGAGGGTCCCCAGGTGAAACTGCTTGAGGTAGAACCAGGTTCCTTCCCCCAGCTCCCCATTCTTGCCAGCCCTGGGCCTCTGGCTGCCTGTGGAAGGTCCAGCATTGGATTCCCAGCATGGTCAGCAGGAGGCAGAATGCAGCTGGGGCCTCTGCTCTCAAGGCAGCTGGGGCTCCTCTGGGAGCAAGTCACTTAGGGATAATATTTTATTATCTCACACAATGCCTGGCTCCTTAAAAGAAAGGATCTCCTCCTGCTCCACATGCATGGAATGGTCAAACAGGGCTGAGAACTTGTCCCTGCCCAGTGTCCTCTTAGCCAATCAGCTGGGCCCCTCAGGAGCTCGAGGGCAGAGCTCTGGGGAGGGGGTGCAGGCCTTTCCTGTTGCTGACCCCCACACCTCTTCCCTGCAGCAGGAACACTGGTTTGAAAAGGCCCTGCGAGACAAGAAGGGCTTCATCATCAAGCAAATGAAGGAGGACGGCGCCTGTCTCTTCCGGGCTGTAGGTGAGTCTCTGCCTCAGCCTTCAAGGGCCTAGGGCTGCCCCTGAGTGTCCCAGTTGTCAGGAGTAACCCCTGAGACAGGGTTGGGGACAGAGTTAACTGGTCTTTTACGGACTCCAGGCCACAGCCTCAAGTGTTTCTGGCCTCTAGTCCTTCGTCATTAGGCAGTGTGGTGGTGTGAGAGTAATAATAGCAATAATAGTGATAAGGAAAGTAACATTAGTTAGGGACAGATTGCTCTGTCAGGCACTACAGGAAACCCTTGCAATTCTTCCCTAAGCTGGGTGAGTGTCGGGACCATTGCTTCCATTTGTCAAATGAAAAGAGCAGCTCAGAGATGGAGAGTGGCTTGCCCAGGGTCAGGTAGTACATGGTAGGTTAGTCTGAGGACTAAAGGTTAGTCTGAGGGCTCTTAACTACAGCATACTGCTCTCACTTTGGGATAATAGACCTTTTTTTTTAAACTTACACAAAAGTAGAGACAATAGTGAACCCTCATGAACCCATCATTCATCTTCCAATTAATCATCAACACATGGCCAGCCCTGTTTCATCACTACCCTGCCCACTCCTTCTTACTCTCCTGAAATGAGTATTTTTTTAACTCTTTAAAAATTTTTTTAATTAATTGATTTTGAGAGAGAGAGGAGAGAGAGAAACATTGGTTTGTGGTTCGTTGGTTGATTCTTATATGTGCCCTGACCAGGGATCAAACCCGAAACTTGGCATATCCGGATGATGCTCTAACCAACTGAGCTACCAGGCCAGAGCTGAAACAAGTATTTTTTGTTGTTGTTAATCTTCACCTGAGGATATTTTTTCCATTGCTTTTTCAGAGAGAGTGGAAGAGAGGGAGAGAGAGAGAAAAACATGGATGTGAGAGAGGCAAATCAACAGGTTGCCTCCCGCACACTCCCCCAATCGGGGATAAATCCACAGCCCAGGTTACATGCCCTTGACTGGAATCCAGCCTGTGACCCTTCGGTGTAAGGGTTGGTGATCTAACCACTGATAACACTGGCCAGGGTGAAATGAATATTTTTTTTTAATATATTTTATTGATTTTTTACAGAGAGGGAGAGGGATAGAGAGTTAGAAACATCGATGAGAGAGAAACATCAATCAGCTGCCTCTTGTACACCTCCTACTGGGGATGTGCCCGCAACCAAGGTACATGCCCTTGACTGGAATCGAACCTGGGACCCTTCAGTCCACAGGCCGATGCTCTATCCACGGAGCCAAACCGGTTAGGGCAATATTTTTTTGTAATAAGTTTTTATTTATTTTAGAGAGAAAGGGAGAGAGAAAAGCATCAATGTGAGAGAGAAATATTGATTGGCTGCCTCCTGCACACCCTACTGGGAATCTAGCCGGCAACCTGGGCGTGTGCCCTGATTGGGAATTGAACTGGTGACCTTTCGGTGCATGGGACAATGCTCAAACAAGTCAGCCACACCAGCCAGGGCTGAAATGGGTATTTTTAAAGCAAAACCCCAACATTAGGTTATTTCATTCATAAATATTTCCGTATGTTTCTCAGACAGATAAAGTCCCAGTTTCTTCCTCTCTCTCTCTCCCTCTCTCCCTGTCTCTCTCTCTCTCAACATAACCAAAATGCCATTAACGTACGTAAAAAAATTAATAATTCCTTAATACCATTTACTCTCCACTCTAAACCCAACAAGCAGTCATGAGGTCCTGTGCTAGCTTCCAGGGGAAGCTGGGAGTATGATCCCATCCTCCCTTTGGGGTTCCTATACCTTCCATAAAAAGTGCTCTTGATAGGAGATTTGAGCTGGGAGTCAAAAGCCTTGTCTTCTTGTTCTGCCCTCACTCAGAACTATCATTGTCCCATCTGTGAAGTAGTATTGATTCTGAAGGGCTCCTTCAATGCCTTCTGGATGCACCCCCTTCCCCTGTGCCTGCTGGTGGGCTGGGCTGACCCAGGCTCCACTCCAGGCTGTGCCACTGATTGTTCGTGTGACCTTGGGCAAGCAGCTTTTTTTTATCTTGAGCCTGTTACAACCTAGTAACAGTTAAATGAGATTTCAGTAAATCCCTTTAGTGCCTGAGAGCATAGTAGCCCCTCATGGAACAGTAGCACTGATAAAGCCTGAATGTGATTCTCAGTGGTGCTTCGGAGTCACAGATGTTTGTTGAGTGGATGAAAGAAAGAAGTTTAGGTGGGGTCAGGGGTCGCCTCCCCCTTTCTACTAAACAGGAGGTTTGGGCAATGGCCTCTGCTGGGCTGGAAAATCCCAACCTCCCAGCCCTGGGGTTTATGCCTGTGTTCTCTCCCTGGGATGTTTCCTAGAGAAAGAGTTTAGGTTTAGAGTCATTGGACCAAAGAAAGAATAGGTGGGGGTCTGTTCTGAGACCTCAGGCTGGTTGCTGGGTAAGCAGGGCTTCTGGTGGAGTGAGGGGCAGAGAATGCAGCTGGGCAGCTGGGTCTTGAACGGTCTTTGAGGCAGACCTTGGCGCTAGCGATAACCTGGCTTGTGCAGTAACCCATATGAAGAGCAATATTTGCACATGTGTCCATTTAGCTGTTTTCCCCACACATCCTCTGACCCTTCCCCCTATTGGGGCCTTCCAGTAAGAGGCTGGAGCTTACAGGAAGCGCTGACCATGGCAGGTTGAAGGCCTTTTCTTATCAGCACTATGGCTATACATTTCCCCTGACTGAGCTGCCCTTGGCTTTTTTCCATAAAACCTCAGAAGCCCCGCGGTCTGGCCTCTGAAGTACATGGCCCCTGGGTCTCTAGGCCTCGTATGGAATTTTCCCTGGGGCAGAGTGCACACGACCTGTGCAGACCAGACCTGTGCGTGGGAAGGGGACTTTGCCCTCTGGCTTTCTGCTTCCAGCCGAGCTTGGACAGGGACAGGTGGCAATTGCTCTGGGCTCTGGTGAGAAGTCTGCAGATTCTAACTTCCTGCCACACATTGAACAGTCGAAGGAGCACATAACTGAGGGTGGGAGTTGGAGGGGGGATTGAAGACCTAGGAGACACTCTGTCACTCCTTGACCCTGACTTTTTGCTAGGCATTCAGCTGGATGCTTCAGGTTCATCTGTAAAGTTGGGATTATTATTCCATGAGACAGTTGGGAAGATTGAGGCTCAAGAAAGGGAAATGACATGCTCAGGTCATTAGTGACAGAGCTGGCATGGGAACCCAGAGGTGCCAAGGGACACATTCTTTCCACGGCCCTAGGAAAGCCCTAGCTTTTTAGTTTAGCTCTCAACTGGCTGGGTGACCTCAGCTGTATTCCTTGATCTCTCTGGGCCTTACTTACTCCAACGAGGAGCCTGTGGCCCTCTACTGTTGGGAGTTCTGAAGCAGGTGGCTTTCTACCCTCTGTTTTGTCTGGGAGGTCTGGGTGTCCCCAGTGTGAACCACTATCCACTGCTTGTGCCCAGTTCTCTCCCACCACCCCTACTGGGGACTTGTGAGCATCAGCGAAGGCTTGGGTGGAATGGAAGTAGGAGCCTGAGTTCCAGAGGTATCCTGCGGTCCACCCTGCCCCTGCTATGCTCAGATAACCTCCTCCTGGAAATATGAGTCTGCATCTCTCCTCCTTCCCTCTCCGCATATGCTTTGCCCTGGCCTCTGTGGGCAAAGTGGAGGCCACAGTGTGTGTGTCTGCGTGGGCCATGGAGAAGCAGATGGGGTGGGAGAGGTTACAGCAACGAGGCCCAGAAACATTAGCCAGGCCCACTCCTCTGGGCCTTTTTGTGTTGGAACATAGGCCATCAGCATTGGAGGGATGAATCTTAGATCAGTGTAGACTGTTTTATAAATGGGGAAACTGTGACCTCAAGAAAAAGTCAGGGCCCTTTTATCTAGGTCACACAGGCAGGTGTCAGCACATTGGTGTTTGAGGTTGAAGAACCAGGCCAGAAGAAGATCTCCATGCCAGATTCCATTGGTCTTTGCCCTGCCTCCATCAATCTTTCCGTCATGCCATGGGAGTCCTTGAGTAGAAGAGCAGGCATTCCAGAGACCAGGCTATTGAGAGGCTAGGGTTCCGCTTCCCCCCCCCCGAGTCTGCGACCTTTGGGGTAGTTGGAGCCACTGTCCAGGCGTACACCACAGCTGCTTGACAGGCAGGTGAGGCTTTTCCCCCGACTCGTCTCCTCAGTGGGGCTGGGGTTGCCACTGGGCCAGGAGGGAAGTGGGAACAAACCAGGTCCCTGTCTCCCTGTGCTGCTGTGTGTACACATTTGTGTGGTTTGTTTTTAGATTTCCTGCAGACACCAAGCTTCCTTTTCTATTCTCAGCAGAACTTGCTGGGGCTCTCTTAGCAGGCGGCAGGCAGTAGCCTGGCAGGGAGGCACTTCTCAGGTGCCTCTAAAACCAATGGTAGGGCCCTGTGCGTCAGCTCCTTTAGATAGTCCGGGCTCTCCTGTCTTGCTTCTCCACATAACTACTCGGCAAATAGTGACTACATTTTAGGGAACCTGAGGAGGTTTAGAGACCTTCTGCAGCAGTGGAGGGAGGTTGTGGCAAGTCTGTTTGTGCTATTGGCTCTTCTCCCCTCCCCCCAACCCCTGGCAAAGGCTAGGAAGGAGGGGGCAGGGTCCTCAGTTTGCACAGCCTTGCATTTTGTCCAGCATTTGGTGGCAAGGGCATCTGCTTGTGGAATATGACGGTTCTCTGTAGTTGCGAGGGTTGTCGTGTGGGAATTTGGCCTCGGGGAACATCTTCGGCAGGATCTGCCAGCTGTGTGTATGTGCGCATGTACAGTTCTAGGCTGGTGACTGTATGCTCAGAGAGAGGACAGAAGGGGGGTGTCTGAGGAGGTGAGGTTCATGCTGACCTCTGTGGCCTTAGTGAGGGTTATAGTCCCTGATATTTGTAATTTCTGCCCACTCCCAGGCCTTTCCAGCTGATTCCTGCTTGTGCTGGTGGGGAAACTGAGGTAGACAGGATCAGGCCTGGCCCCTGAGTCAGGTGGTTAAGGTGATAGCAGGATTGGAGTGGTGGTAATGTCTTCTTGGGTATCAGTGCTCGAAGTCCATCCGTGAGAGCCTGGCCTCCCCTTCACCCTCCCAAACGTGTGACCTTGGGCCAGCTGTGCCACATTTCTGTACCTCAGTATCCCCCCTGTGTAAAGTCAGGTTTTGGGGGGTGAGGATAGAATGAGTTGGAATGTAAAAAGGCTTTGGGGGAACCAATTATAGTGCTGTATTGAGGGTTTCCAGGTTCTGTTTGGGTCGGGGACAGAGGTGAGATAGTGGGGAACCCTCTTCCAGCTGGACTCTGGGAGGGGAGAGCAGGTGCAGACTGCCCGCAAATGCAGCGTCAGCAAGAGGGGGAGTTTCGGTTTCTATCAAAACAAGTTCTCTGAATTCCCCTACCTCTGCAAGTCCATTGGGCCCTTTCTCCCACCTTGGCCCCCATAGGGAAGTCCAGCCCAGTCCCTAGCCGCTGTGCCAACCTTCTGGGAGGAGGAGGGCTTTCAAGAGGACAAAGGCGGGACTAGCAAAGTCAGGCAAGAGCCTCCTCAATAGGACTTCCTGTGTTCTTAGGCAGCTCTGGGCATTTTTCCCACCTCATATCATCAAAAAGATCCTTCTACTCTCCCTTGTCGGGGAGGTACTATTGCTTTGTGTCCTTGGTCCTGAGGAGCATATTTTCTTCCACAGTAATGATCCCTAAACTAGGGTGCATCTTCTAATCAGTGAGTTTGGTAATTTCCCTCCTGCAGCTGTGATTAAATACATGTATTATATCACCTATCAATGCAACTTAGGATCGAGGAGAAAAGGTTATATTTTGCATGTGATTGCTAAGTAGAGAAGGTCATACTTTGCCCACATTTAAGGACCCTGTTATGTGAAGCCTATACTATTGATTTGACATTAATTTGGTCACTAAAGAATTACAGTACAATTACAGAAGGTGGGTCTGTGGCCCTTGGGCGTCATAAAGGTCGAGTGCCGGTCCTGTGTACACGTAGGACAGTCAGGCTCTGGGTTTGGGGCTTTCCTCTGGCTGAGGAAGTACAACAGAAATGAGGAAGGGCTTAAGTGGTTCCGGTGACATTCTAGCTGACTTGTGGGTAGCTAGCTACCTGAAGGCGTCATCATCTTCCTCATGACAAGTGGAGCCCCATCTCTTGAACACCCACTATGCCTCAGATGTTTGGCAAACCATCCCCTGTAGTCTTTACAGCCCCCATGAGAGGAAGAGGAGTTACCCTCTCCACCTATGGTTGAGGATACTGCAGCCCAGAGAGTTTAAGGGCCTTGTCCAGTACCACACAGCTAGGAGGCAGCAGAGCCTTTCTGCCAAGGCAAAGGGGTCAGTGGCAGGGAAATGCGGGGACCCTCAAGGGGTTCTCCCCCGACTCCCTTCCCTGTCCCACAGTCTCCCTCGTTCCTCTGTTTTCTTGCATCCAGCATGTAGCTCAGGTCGATGTATCTCTTAGGCCCGGAAATGCCGATTGACCCTTCCCTAGAAATAGCTCAGCCATCTCCCTGAGCCTGGCAGGCCAGTCTCCATTTAACCCCTTCACTCCCATCTCAGTTCCTGTTTACTGCAGCTGCCCACAGCACTGCCTCCTCCGCACCCAGGCCCATTCTACAGAAATAGCTTGTCAAGCAGCTCTGGCAGGCAGGCAGCCACAGTGGGCTCTGTGGTACTGGCTTCTAAGAAAGGCAGCAGCAGGGGGCCCCCAGCCTGTGCACAGGACATGTGACTTGCTGGAAGTGCCACTGGGGGGCGGGGCAGAGTGTAGCCACAGAACCCACATCCTTGTTTACATCAGTGTTGGGGCTATCCCTTCCCGCCTTCATGCCCCATACTCCCCCTCACCCTCAGGTCCCTGCACACCTCCAGGAAGACTTGAGAACAAGCATGGGCCCTTGTATTCTATCTCAGAGCAGCCTTTCTCTCCTGTCTCACAGAACCCTCCAGGGAGGGCAGCGAAGGTGTTCTTATGGCGATTCTTCACTGAGGTAGACTGGCTGTCATGGAAGAATTGTGCCCCTGCCCCAGGGAGATCCCATCAGAGCATGGTCTTCTGGGGAGACAAAGGAAAATTCCCTCTTCATGTTAGCCAGTGGATGAAATGTGGGCCTCATCTTCAAGCCCACCTTAATTTCCCAGGGAGAAGACTCACTGGCTCCCTGAGTTTGTTCATGCACTTAGCAAACTTCCTAGTTTCCTGCACTGTACTGGGCCCTGAGCTGGGAGTAGACTTGGATGTGAATTGCCCTCAGTAGGAGCCAAGTGTGATCAGGCAGATGACTTCTGTACACATGTTTGGTAAACCTGGTGATAGAGGTGTCCAGGAGGGTGGGGAGCTATTAAAGAACATACTGGTGTTGGATAAGTGGGCAATCCAGCAGGATGGAAGGAATGTCCTGAAATGAGGGAAGGAATGTGTGAAGATTCTCAAGTCAGGCAGAGGGGAGCCTGTGTCTTAATTTGACTAAAACTCCATGATGCCTGAACCATTTGGGACACAGGCTGCCCTTAATTAGGTGCATATGTATCTTATCTCTCTTACTGGACTATGTGCTTCTTGTGGGCAGAGGCAGGATTTTACTAAGCTCTGTCACCTTCATAGTACCCCACGTTTAGGCCCTGGGGAAGGGGACTCTGATTTACTGAGTGACTGCTCCGTCTCAAGCCCAGTGCTGGTCACATTACACCCATTATCTCATTAATCTCACAAGAAGTCCTGCCAAGGAGTTATCCAGCTTGTTCCTGTTTTACACGTGAGGCAGGTGAGGCTCAGAACACTTGGGTCACTTGCCTCTGGTCATTTAGCACTAGTACTTGGCAGAACTGGGCTTAGAGCCCAACTGTTTTCCTTTTTCTTTTCTTTTTTTTTTTTTTTTAAACCTACAAAGGCCATGCTGACTCCTGGAAGTTAGGTACACTACTGAATTCTAGACTTGAATTGGTCGCACACTGACTTTCTGTGTGAACTTGGTCAAGCCACAAACTCTCCCTGAGCCTGTTTCCTCATGTGAAGAGTGAAGGTGGGGGTATGGAGTCGATAGTGCTTCGGGCCACTTATGGGACTTAAATGTTTGTCGACTAGTCTGAGTAGCCATCCAAGCCCTAGACAAAGTCATCTGCATGAGAGGCCTGTGGTTGTGTCCCTCTCACCTGTACTCTTGTTCAAAACTGTCCCTGTTTGCCTTTTGTTCCATGATTCCATTCCAGCCCACAAGGCCAAGAACTCTCCAGGCCCCGGGGTAGGAAAGGAAGTTTCCCTGGCCCCGAGCTCTTCACTCCAAGGATGTTCTGTGACTTAGAACTCTTCTCTGGTGCCAGTTCTAATCCCAGCTTCTCCTTCCTTCTGCCTCCACAGCTGACCAGGTGTATGGAGACCAGGACATGCATGAGGTTGTACGAAAGCACTGCATGGACTATCTGGTGAGACTTTGTAGAGATCTTGGGGTAGGGGCAGAGTGGGAGGATCTCCTCCCCACACTGACCTCGACCCTCTGATCTGTTGTGCAGATGAAGAATGCGGACTACTTCTCCAACTATGTCACAGAGGACTTCACCACCTACATCAACCGGAAACGGAAAAACAACTGCCATGGCAACCACATTGAGATGCAGGCCATGGCAGAGATGTACAACCGGCCTGTGGAGGTGTATCAGTATAGCACAGGTACTTCTGTGGTGGGTAGGTGAGCGACTGATCGCACCTGGTCTGAGCCTGCCCTGCCCCGCCCACTGTGGATGCTACTTCCTTCTCTTTTCTGCAGAACCCATCAACACATTCCATGGGATCCACCAAAATGAGGACGAACCCATCCGTGTCAGCTACCATCGGAATATCCACTACAATTCAGTGGTGAATCCCAACAAGGCCACCATTGGTGTGGGGCTGGGCCTGCCATCATTCAAACCGGGGGTAAGCATGTCACCATGCCCAAGATGGCTGTTGGATTTAGAGACCAGAAACCTTTGTTTGGGTCTCAATTTTACTCCTAGCCCACAAAAATGTCCTGCCCCCTCTCTGAGTTGCCTCTGAGGTCTCACCTCTGTGAAATCAGGGAGCCACCCAAGGAGATCTCTCAGGGCTCATTCTGTGGTCTCAGTTTGTCTGTCTGAGCTGGCTCACCCATCTTTGTGCCTATGTAGGGTTGGAGTCATATTGGGAACTATGAGCTAGGGCTTGGTCTGGGTGTCTAGGTCCCCACATGGATCCTCCTCTGAAACTCAGCAGTTATAGACATCTGTGGTTACAGAGACTTGGAGTTCAGGCCTGGTCTCAACACTTACTGGCTGTGGGACCTAGGGCAGGATTCACAAGTAATTTGGGCTGGCAGCTTGGCTGATTCAGACAACGTCTAGCACTGGGCCTGGTGCCTAGTAGGTGCTCAGATGGTGGCAGTACACTTTCCCAGCACACACTGGCAGATTCTCATTCTCTTTCATAAATATTCGCCTGCTGGGGGTTTTGATATCTTCTATTCAGGTTTCACTTCCTACAAACAGAAAGTGCTCCTGCCTCATTTTAGGAAACACACACCCTAACACCAACACACCCTCCAACATTAGGGTGTTTTTTTTGTTTTGTTTTGGTTTTTAAATCAACTTTTAATTTCAGAACACTTTTAGATTTTAGCAGAATTATTACGCTTAGAGAATTCCCATATACCCAACTATGATTAACATCTTATTAGCATAGTACATGTGTCACAGTTAATGAGCCAATATTGATATATTAACTAAAGACCATACTTTATACAGAATACCTCAGTTTTTTCCTAATGATCTTATCTGTTCTAGGATCCCATCCAGGATCATATTACATTTAGTAATTGTCATGTCTCCTTTGGCTCCTCTTGACTGTGACAGTTTCTCTGGATTTCCTTGTTTTTGTTTTCAATCTGTTTACAGACTCGATCATTTCACCTTTTCTAGAATGTCATCTAATTGGAATCATACAGTATATAGTTTTTTCAGTGTCTTGTTTCACATAACACTACATTTAAGATTTTTTTATTTGATCGCTTTTTTTTTTTCCTTTTTAAAAATATGTGAATGCCTTAAGCCAGTGGTCAGCAAACTCATTAGTCAACAGAGTGGCAAACCGCGGCTCGCGAGCCGCAGTTTGCCGACTACTGCCTTAAGCTTACAGAAAAACTAAGGAGGATAGTTCAGAGTTCCCTACATCCTTCCTCCCTTCCCACACACAGTTTTGTTACTAACCTATCATGACTGTGATTCATTTGTTACAATATATGAACCAATATTGGTACATTATTAACTAAAGTCATCATGTCTCTTTAGGCTCCTTTGTCTGTGAAGGTTTCTCACACTTTCATGGTTTTGATGGCCTTGACAGTTTTGAGGAGTACTGGTCAGGTATACTGTAGGATGTTTGTCTTTTGGAATTTGTTGTTTTTCTCATGATTAGACTGGGGTTACAGGTTGTAGGAAGGAAGATCACAATAGTAAAGTGCCATTCTCATCACATCAGATCAACAGTATGTACTGTGAACATGATTTGTGATTTGTTCTTGCCAGAAGTAGTGTTTGTTAAGTTTTCTCCACTGTAAAATCACTCCTCCCCTTCCTTCACTCCCTTTTCTACATTGTACTGTTTGGAAGGAAGTCATTGTATGCAAACCACACTTAAGAAGTGGGTGTTGCCCTGGCCAGGCAGCTCAGTTGATTAGAGCATCTGCCTGATAGGCCAAGGTTGCCCGGTTGATCCCTGGTCAAGACACATACAGGAGTCAGCCAATGAATGCATAAATAAGATATTTCTCTCTCCCTCTCTCTCTAAAACCAATAAATTAAAAATATTTTTTAAAGGAAAAAAAAAGTGGCTGTTGTGCTCCATCTCCTTGAGGGCAGTATATTCACATAAATTATTTGGAATTCTTGCAAGGGACATTTGTCTCTTGTCCTCCATTTATTCAACCATTTGTTTATATCAATATGACTCACATATTTATTTTACACTTTGGGTTATAATCCAATGCTCTTCTTATTTTGATGCTCAAATTGTTTCAGATTTGGCTATTGGAAGCTCTCTTAGTTGGTTCCTGTGTCTCTGATATATTCCCATCATTGTGATGGGGTGTGTGTGTGTGTGTGTGTGTGTGTGTGTGTGTGTGTTTATTTTTTGGGTTTTTTTGTTGCGTTGTGTTGTTTTGTTTTTAGCACTTCCTTACTTTCTGGTACTAAAAGTGTTCTAGGCTCAGCTTGTATATTTCCTTCCCTGGTCTTAGAACCAGCCATTTCTCCCAGGAGCCCTGGTTCCATTTATTGGAATGTTATTAGAAGGCACGATCTGGGTGCTGAGTGTGCTCCTCGGTATTGGGGTGTCCTTCCTTCTAGGCCCTTTCAGCTGACTGAGTAAGGAGATATATATATGTGTATACTAACCTGTGTGTATACACATATCCAGAAATATTTCTATGTATAACTATCCATATCTATATGAAACTATCAGCTGATCGGTACTGCTTTGTTTTAATTTTCAATTTTCTAATGACAAACGGTGTTGAGCATCTTTGCATGTGCATATGAAATTGTGTGTTAAGATTTTTTTGCCCATTTTTAAATTGTCTTATTCTAATGGAGAATTTCAGATACTTTTAGACTATTATCCATAGGTAAAAAATTATATTTTATATCATTACTTTGTGCACACAAACATTGGTGTGCAGTATATGTCTAGTAAAATAATGTTAGAATTTTGCTGAACAATACTCACGTTTACTCCCTGGGATGTGCTCTGATATTTTTTATTATTTTGGTTTTTAAAATGCAGTTGTATCTCACAGTCTAACAAAGAGCACTCATACAGTGCCCCACAACTCATAGCACCTCACGTCATGCTAATACTACTCCTCGTCCACTTAAATACCTGACTACTCCCTCCACCCTGTGCACATACAGCTAACTTCTCAGGTGATCTTTTCTCCTTGTGCCATCTGAGCATAGATGAGGAAGGCCTCAACATTGTGAAACTGTCATCACTGGGTAAGGCTTCTTTAAACCCCAGCCTAGGCTGGAGGGCACCTGGTTGCCCCAGACTTAGTACTTCACTTGAGTTGTCTTGGGGTTGGGAGCAGGGCTTCTGAGTGCAGGAGTTTGGAACTACTAGTCCCACCACCCAAGCCTGCTTTTCCCCAGTCCCTGATGAATAGGCAGCCTGCCCAGGGGGGTGCTTAGTAAGAGTACTTGCCTTCCTATCTCCTCTTTCCGGGCCTGTGGGCCTACCTCCCTGGGCCAGATCCAGCTGTTGGCCCGAGTTCAGAGTGTCACCCCATTTCCTTGTTCCTCCTACCTTTGCAGTTTGCAGAGCAGTCCCTGATGAAGAGTGCCATAAAGACATCAGAGGAGTCATGGATCGAACAGCAGATGCTAGAAGACAAGAAGCGAGCCACAGACTGGGAGGCCACAAATGAGGCTATTGAAGAGCAGGTGGCTCGAGAATCCTACCTGCAGTGGCTGCGGGATCAGGAAAAACAGGCCCGCCAGGTCCGCAGCTCCAGCCAGGTAGGTCCTAGGCTCTGTCACTGGCCTGGCCAAGAAGCCATTTTTTCTCCAGCTCTGCCCCAAACAGGCAGAAAAATTAAGCAGTTTTGACATTTGGGAGAGAAGGAAGCTCCCAACCCTATCTGTACCTCATCTTGGCCTTAGTCTTGGCATTGTGCCTTAGAACTCTCAACACCTGTGCAGAACAAGCTCTTAAGGAGTGAGAGAGGGAGAGCAGTCACTGGTGGTGACATGCAGGATGGACGGATAGTTTGAGAGGGACAAGCTTTTGTTGAATGTCCTTGTGTGCCAGGCTCTGTGCTGAGAATATAAAATCGGGTCTAGCCCACTCCGCCCTCACTGGTCCCCTGTCTATTGAATAGAGAAACAGAGGCATCAGTGGGGCCCTTGACCGTGGGTAGGAGACCAGTGGAGATGGGGGCTCTAGTTAGTATTCACACAGGAGGGTTGAAAATTTTAGGGCAGGGACAGGACAGGATATATAGACATTTGAGGAATCACAAGGAGTTTAGCGTGACTGTAGATGTTGGCAAGCGCTGAGTAAGTTGTTCAACAAATATTTATTGTAGGTCTATGCCCGTACTGTTCTAGGTATACAGAGGTACCTTGGTGAGCCAGGCAGGCCCAGATCCTGTCCTTGTGATGCTTGCATTTTTGCAAGAGTGGAACAAAATAAACAGTAAACATAATGAATAAATTGGTTTAGAGGTGGTATGGATGAAAAAAAACATAGAGAAGAGTAAAGGGAGTAAGTGGGGCTGGGAGTTCACAGTATTAAATAATGTGGGCACAGTGGGCCTCAGAACAGGTGAGATTGAGCAAAAAACTAGCCATAGGTAAGGGAGGTAGCTAAGGGCATGTGCCAAAGCAGAGAGAGGACCAGCTAGAGCAAAGGCCCTGAGGTAGCACACTCCTGCTGGGATGCAGGCGCTGCCAGAGGCCAGTGTGGCAGAACAGAAGTCAGAGAGGCAGTGGGGCCAGATTGGGAAGGGACCCGTGGGCCGTGATGAGGACTTTGGCTTTTATTCTGAGTAAAGCAGACTCATTGGAGGGTTGTGAGCAAAGGAGGAATAGGATCTGACTTAGGGTTTAACAGGTTGCAGAACGCAGTCTGAGTGGCAAGGGCAGAACAGGGGACCAGTGAGGAGGAGGCTGCTACAGTAGTTCAGGTTGCACTGGTGGCGCAGGCAAGGGGGCGGGGAAGAGTTGGGAGTCACTCTGGATCTATTTTGAAGGTGGAGGTTTCCTGTCGGTTGGCTGTGAGGGTGTGAGGAGGGTTAAGGAGCTCACCTTCATCCTTCGGTCCATTGTGCGACTGGGAGTGATGGTGACCTATGTAGAAGCTGTGTCACAGCCAGGATTCCCGGGGATGGGGCAGAGGAAGGTTGAGGCTGTTGCAGGTTCTTACCTCTTACTCCTTTCCCACAGCAGCCCCGGAAAGCCAGTGCCACATGCACTTCCGCCACAGCAGCCGCCTCCAGTGGCCTGGAGGAGTGGACTAGCCGGTCCCCGCGGCAGCGGTCACCTGAGCACCCTGAACTGCATGCCGAGCTGGGCATGAAGCCCCCTTCCCCAAGCACTGTCTTAGCTCTTGCCAAACCTCCTTCACCCTGTGCACCAGGTCAGTGACTTGCTGACAGGGAGCATGCAGGGCTTAGGAGGTGCCGCCTAGGTCCTGGGCCCTGTCTCTGACTGTCCATCTGCCCCAGGTACAAGCAGCCAGTTCTCAACAGGGGCCGACCCAGCGACTTCCCCCCTCGTGTCCCTCTACCCTGCTCTGGAGTGCCGGGCCCTCATTCAGCAGATGTCCCCCTCTGCCTTTGGTAAGCCTCCTTTGTCTAGGAACCAGGGGCCAGCCGGGAGCTGGGGAGAGATGGAAGAAGCAGTATGTCTCTGGGGGGTGACTGGAGCCTCTAGCCATCTCTGCAAGAAAAGGGAATCCTTTAGGCCCAAGAGATCTGTCCCAGAGGGGTTCTAAGTGGGTTTTATAGGCCCAGAGGAGCCTTCTAATAGGAGTTAGAGGGGCCTGGATGGGATATTTGCAGAGTCAGGGGTCAGTGAATGGCGAAGAAAAGGCAGGCTCCATCATTCTTTTTCCCTTCTTCTTGACCAACAGGTCTGAACGACTGGGATGACGATGAGATCCTAGCTTCGGTGCTGGCAGTGTCCCAACAAGAATACCTAGACAGTATGAAGAAAAACAAAGTGCACAGAGATCCGCCCCCAGATAAGAGTTGATGGAGACCCAGAGACTGGAGACCGTCTCCCAACCCCACCACTCCTGCCCTCCGGTGCCGCCTCACCTTTGGCTTTCTTCCTTCTTGCCGTCTTCCTCCTTCCCTTTCTTGCCTCCTTTTCCTCTTCCCCACCTCCCTCTTGCCGGCCCATCCCTGCACCCCCTCTCATCGCTGCCGCCACCACCACCATCATTTGTCTCTTCCCCAGCTGACGTGCCCTGTTGCCCCCTGCACAGCACCATCCCTGCAATCCACAGGGGACTCGGGCAAGGGTGCCGAAGGTAGGCGAGAGGCACAGAGACAAAGCAACTGGCAGCCAGGCAGCCCCTGAGGAGAGACATTCAGACAAAGGAAAGCCTCCCTGACCCCCATTCCTCCCAAGTTCAGAAAACCTTGTCACCCCACCTCTACAACTATGCCAGGGAAGTGGGAGGAAGAAGTGGGGGATTCCCCTTCCCAGAACCCTAAGAATGTCTGAGCCTTCAATGTTGAATTTTTTTTCTTTATTAAAATGTACTTTTATCTTATAAAATTAACCAATCAAAAATGACATAGATAACAGCATTGACTCTATGAAGGTGGCATCTCTCTGGTTTGGGGGCAGGCAGGCAGGGGGGCACAGAGGGTGCACAAAGACATGCTGCTGTCTCTGGCCTCCAGCTCTGTGGAGATGGGCAGGGTCTAGAGTATGAGCCAGGGCGGAGTAGGGGGCCAAGGGTAGCAGGTGTCCCATGGGCTTCGGACAATGAAACTCTGACCTCACTGCATTCCTATTGCTTCCACCACCACCAGTCTCTGTAATCTTGGGATGGGGGCACCTTCGAGGATTATGGCCGCCACTCAGGATTTGAGTGTGGGGAGTGGGAGCAGCCTTGGCAGATGGGGCACTTGTGCCCTGCAGGTGTTGACAAGATCCGCCATCTGTAATGTCCTTGGCACAATAAAACCAAATGTCAGTTTCCCTGGAGCGCCTCTATTCTGTGTGGGGCAGAGTGTGTGTGTGTGTGTGTGTGTGTGTGTGTGTGTGTGGTGGCGGGGGGTGGTCTCTGGGCAGAGACAGCGAGGGTACAGGCTTTGGCTTGACCTCTCAGGACTGCCTGCTCTCCAGGAGGGTCTCTCTGGGGCCCCGTTTGTTCATATTTGACTCGCTGCTTACTAATCCACCTCTGGACCTGTTACCACCAAGAAAGCTCCATCCTTGCAGGTGGCCCCTGCCTCAACACTGGCACAGGATGTAGCCTCTGCCCACCTTATTTCCCGGGGTGGTTTGGGAGCAGAGGACTAAGCTGAGGGCAGGGACTGAACTTCCAACTTCTCTGCCTGCCTCTTTTTTCTTTTTTTTTTTAATATATATATTTTATTGATTTTTTACAGAGAGGAAGAGAGAGGGATAGAGAGTTAGAAACATCGATGAGAGAGAGACATCGATCAGCTGCCTCCTGCACGCCCCCCACTGGGGAT
This sequence comes from Plecotus auritus, assembly GCF_963455305.1. Lineage (NCBI taxonomy): Eukaryota > Metazoa > Chordata > Mammalia > Chiroptera > Vespertilionidae > Plecotus > Plecotus auritus. The sequence continues at coordinate 138,780,050 of NC_137784.1, forward strand.
GTGCCCACAACCCAGGTACATGCCCTTGACCGGAATCGAACCTGGGACCCTTCAGTCCATAGGCCGACGCTCTATCTACTGAGCCAAACCGGTTAGGGCTCTGCCTGCCTCTTTCGCCATAAATGTTTGCTCTTGTGATCGTTTGATGAGGAAACACATTGGGAAGTACAGTAGATGCTTCACATGAGTTCAGTGGAAGGGACCAGATGGACCTCCCGCACTGGGTTTTAGAAGCTGAGGAATGGCTTAAACCCTTTTTGGTTTGTCATGTCCCCCAGTTCTCTGACAGTTGTGTCCCGACCTTCGTAGGGGTAAAGCCAAGGCAGAGAAGGATGGCTGGCCCCAGGTTTTGTCAAGTATCTTTTTTGCTGTGCCTCAATAATGGGGCCCCTGTGGAAGGATGCGTGCCCACCCCTACAGGTGAGGGCGTGGCTGGTTGGGTGGCTGTCGGAGGGATGTCTGAAATCATCGGTCAAGCATGTGTGTGCCGGAGAGGTGGTTTGAAAACTTCCTCAGCTTTTTCTTGCCATTTGGCCTTGGTCATATCACAGGCTCTGAGTTTCGAGTGGCCCATTTGTACAACAGGGGTGATTAATGTCTACTATCTCACACTCTGGTTGTGAGCATTGAGAGAGAATGCATATGGTCAACATAATGAATGATGGCACAGTGCCTAGCACATTCCAAAAGCTCAAATGTTACTAGATATTTATTCTACTGTTGAAATGTAAGCACCATTTGCCCCTGCCTACTTCTTTTTGCCTCCAGTTACCTTGGGCCTATGCCTAGAATTTGCCCTTCTCCTGTCCCAAGCCCCAAACCTTGTCTTTCAAGATGTGTAGAGGGTCTCCTTCTGAGAAGCTCTGTGTTACCTCATCCACATTCTCCCATCTATCTACAAATATGTCTTTTTAAAATACGTTTTTTATTGATTTTACAGGAAGGGAAAGGGAGAGGGAGAGATAGAAACATCAATGATGAGAGAGAATCGTTGATCGGCTGCCTCCTGCATGCCCCCTACTGGGGATCAAGCCTGCATCCCCAGCATGTGCCTTGACTGGAATCAAACCATGACCTCCTGGTTCATGGGTCGACACTCAACCACTGAGCCACACTGGTTGGGCCAAATATGTCTTTACTCCTTCCCCAATAACTGTACTATCAACTTCCTGGGTAAGGGCTATGATGCCTGACTTATCTATCTCTAATATCTGCACTCCCACCAAGGCCTGGTACGCTTACAGTAGACCCCTAATAAACGTCAGGTGAATAAAGGAGAGTACATGTGTGTATTTGCTTTATGGGTGTTGTCTGTGTATATGTTACTGTAGTGAATTCAAGTCTTTATGCGCATCTCACGGAGTGTTTATAGTTGTGTGTGTGATGAGGGCTTGTTTCCAGGTGTGCCAGATGATGACAGTTTGTGTCTGTTTCTGAAACTGAGTGCATGTTTGTGTGGCTCTGTCTGTGATAGCGCATCTGTGGTTCTTTCTGATGGGGTGGATGTCCATTTGTGTTCCTGTGATGGATTCTGGGCAGCTATTTCTGAACAATGTCAGTGCTGTATGCCTGTGGGTATATGTATATCTGTGACTGGATCTATCTGTGTCTGTTTTGTGACACTGCCTGTCTATGTGGTTTGCCTTTGCAGCAGTACATGTGTGTCTCAAGCATCTGTGTGGCTTCCTGTGACAGACTCTGGGACAGTACAAGTCTTTATGTGACAGTGCACATTTGACGGTGCCAGTGCCTTTGTGACAAGTTCTGGTGGTGTGTCTGATGGACATTTCTGTGTCATTGTCACATGGTAATGTTGGTCTACGTGAATCTCTCCGGAGTGCCTGTCTTCCTGTGACTGTATCTCTGTGTCATTCTGGGACATGACTCTCTGGCAGCATGCCTGCCTGACAGTGGATGTAGCTCTTTGTGACAGTGCACGTCTGCATGTGTGTCTAGGACAAGTTTACACGAATGTGATGATACATATCTGTGTATATCTCATATGGTACTTCCATGTGTGTCTCTTTGGAGTGCATGTCTGTCTTCCTGGAGCATGAGGCCCGACTCTGTTTTTCTCAAATTTGTGACTAAGGGTATTTTACCACCTCTCAGCCCCTGTCTCGCACCTGGAGCACACCCCCAAGCCGCCACCACTCTGGCTTGCTCCCACATCTCAAGAACCGCGCCCCCCCTCCCCCCCACGCCCGCCGTTACAGATTCTGGACCTGCTGACTGGGCTCAGAGCTGGCTGGGTTTAACCAGGTCTAAGTTACTAACTCCAAAAACACCCCCACAGGCCGCCTCTCTGTGATGCTGCCTTTGACCAGCATGCTCTTGTTGTAGTGGTCAGGGGGTTACCCTCCCTGGCAGCTGAACAGGATCTTCCAGGATCCCTGGCTTCAGTTTCAGGGCAGAGGCCATGGGTCGCCTAACCTAGAGGACCCTTGTCCATGGTGAGGAGCACCCTTCCGAGACGGGGTTCTGGATAGCCACTGGCCCAGATTCTTAGAAGCTGGGCCTGGCGTTATCTCCGTGCTAATCTTGAGGCAGCAGCAAACCAACTTCCTAGGAAAGGAGGGGGTGCAGCTTTTTTTTAAGTTTTTATCTATATATACATATACGCACATATATAAAAACAACCCCGTGCAACAACCAAAACAAATGCAGTTGCTGCAAAGGGATTCCCAGAACCGGTTTCCTCTTCGCGCGCGCCCCCTCATTTGCATGCAGACCCCGCCCCCACGGAAGATCCGGGCGCGTATTTGCATAAGGGGGTACTTGAGACCTGGAGGGTGGTATGCAAATAAGGGCTGACTCCGATTGGCTGTGGTACAGCAGGTGCCGCGTCCGGATTGATCAAAGCCAAGTGGGCGGGGCCGTCGCTCTGAGCGACTCTCTCGGGAGGCGCGTGCCCCGGCTCAGTAGCGTTGGGGCTGGCGAGCGCGACGAATCAGAGCATTGCGCCGTCTGTGGGCGCTTCTGGGCCACCGGCTTCTCCGCCTTCCACCCTGGCGCCCCCAAGTCCTGGCTCCCCATCCTCGCTGCCCAGGGCGTCGACGCCCTGCGGGCTCAGCGGGCTCAATCTGCGCAGCGCCTCCTCCATGTTGAGTAAACCTCTTCAGGGGCTTGCGGTGGCCCCCGTGACCCCCACACCGCCGCCAGGTGAGCGAGGCTTCTTTACCGCTACCAGGCCGGGCGGGCTGAGAGGATGGAGGGCGACCCAGGGGGGGGAGGGGGGAGGGTCGCGGCGGGGCTTAGCACGCGGCCACCCTGACTTCCTCGCCTCTGCCTGCGTAGGAGGCAAGGATCGGGAAGCGTTCGAGGCCGAGTACCGACTTGGCCCCCTGCTGGGAAAGGGGGGCTTTGGCACAGTCTTCGCAGGACATCGCATCACAGACCGGCTCCAGGTATCCGCCACGAGGATGTGGGGAGGGTCAGGTGTGCGTGTGGCGGGGGCGGGAGGCCCGCGGCTGGGTTTCTGATTGACTGGGAACGATCCCACAATATGTGTGAGGTCAGGTCCGAAGAGCCGGGACCCGGCTTGCAAGGGGGCGTTCGAACGTGCGCGCCCGTGTGCGCCCGTGTGAGTGCGTGTGTGGCGACTCAGGTGGGCGTGTGGGGGAGGGGCAGGGATTCGGGAGGGCCGGAGAGTGAAACAGGGAGCGGGGCTTCCTAAGGACTCTAGACCCCGGGATCCAGGGGACGTGTACATGTGTGTGAAGGTGGGGACCCAGAGCTGAGATTTGGGGGATTTGGGAGGCAAGGGCTCCAGCATGGAATCTTGAGGAACCAGGACCCCGGGACACAGTCGGGCATCTTGGGGCTGGATTTGGAAGATGGAGCGCTTGGGTGTGAAGAAATTTGGAGCTCAGAACCTGGACTGCGAGGTTCTGGGCTTGAGAACGGAGCTCAGGGCCGAGGGCTGAGGGCGGTGGGAGAGGTGAACTTGGTCCTGGGGACTTGGCGGGCCGGGGAGAAGTCCCCGGCTCCTTGGGGGTCGTGGTGTGGTGTGGTTGGGGCCACAAAGACTAGGATGAGGCTCAGGACTGAGAAGGACCTGGGGGTCATCTTCCAGCCCCTTAACCCCAGCCCGCTTCTCCAGGTGGCCATCAAAGTGATCCCCCGGAATCGCGTGCTGGGCTGGTCCACCCTGGTGAGTATCTTCGGAGCCCTTCCTGACCTGGTGGCGCCATAGCTGACGATGGGCTCACTCGCCCCCTTGCCTCTCTATGGCTTGTTCGCCTCCCTGGGCCCTGTTACTGACGAGATCACTCCTCCCAGCCCGTGTTTACTCCCCTGCAGTGACATCTACACCTCCACACAATTCTGACTCACCCTAGTTCCCCTAGAGCCCTGGATTCTCCCCTCCAGCCCCCCTCTCTCGTCCTCCCTCCAAATGCTGCCTCAGGGGCTGCCCGCAGGGCATGCTGGTGGGAAAAGGGGGGGCAGAGGTCACTGGTTGCCATGGTGACGGTGGCTGCTTCTGTGCCGTTAGCGCGCTAACGGACGGCAGGGCGGGTCTGGGCCAGTTGTAAATGCGGGAGCGCCCCCTGGCGGGATCTGGGAAGGTGCGCCTGCGCAGTAGCGGAATTTTCATCGCCGTGAGAAAACCTGTCTGCAGCTGTGCAAATCGGTGGAGTGGCCAGTAGAGGGCCCCATCTCAGGCAGAAAGGCTGCTTCTGAGAGTCCTTGTGCCCACGTGGGTTTTCTAGAGGGGCGGCTTTTGTGGCTACTAACATTAATGCCCTTTATTGAGTACCAAGGTATGCCTCAGGTTTTGCTTCATCATAAAAAGCTTACTGTATTCCAAGTCCCACTAATCACTTTCATTCAACCTGGTTCTATCTAGATGCTTGGTAACAGTAAAAAAAAAATACCGTGATAACATTGAGTTCTTAATTTGTGCCTGTCCCTTTACAATCGCTCACTTTCAGCTATTTAACAAAAGTATATTGAGCACCTGCTATGTCCCAGGCACAATTCTAGGCACTAGGAAAAATGTTATCTTTATTGAAAGCTCAGTTTGTGGTAGCTTCTTTTCTACTAATTGCTTTCACCTATTGAACACATACTATGTATTGAGCCCTACCCTGTTACCAGGCACTGTGCTAGTGCTTGAGCTATGTCAGTGAGCAAAACAGAAACCATCACACAGTAATGGTATTTATTTAGTGCCAACTCTGGGCCAGATGCTGTGCTGTAAAGTGCTTTCATCTATTTCACACTTACTGAGCACCTACTGTGCATAGGGTACTGTTCTAAACTCTTTGGAGATATCAGTGAACAAAACAGATAAAATATTCCATAATACAGTCTTTCTTTATGAACCATTTTTATCCCTGGCCAATTTGGCTCAGTGGTTACAGTTTCCGCCGGTGGACCAAAGGGTCTCAGGTTTTGATTCCCGGTCAAGGGCACTGTACCTCAGTTCAATCCCCGGCCCCTGTTGTGAGTGGAAGGTGACCAATCAATGTGTCTAATGTTGATGTTTCTCCCCCATACCTCCACTCTAAGAAAGTCAATGGGAAAAATATCCTCCTCGGGTGAGGATTTTAAAAAAAGTTAAAAAACACTTTTATCTGCTCTTGAAATATTTTTTTAAAATGTATTTTATTGATATTTCACAGAGAGGAAGGGAGAGGGATAGAGAGCTAGAAACATCGATAAAAGAGAAACATCTATCAGCTGCCTCCTGCACACCTCCCACTGAGGATGTGCCCACAACCAAGGTACATGCCCTTGACCGGAATCGAACCCGGGACCTTTCAGTCCGCAGGCCGACGCTCTATCCACTGAGCCAAACCGGTTTCGGCTGCTCTTGAAATATTTACTGAACTCCTGTTACATGCCAGATGTGCATAGGCTTTTGGCTTTAATCACCTTCCCAGTGGCTGTGAGTTTGAGCCCTTAAGATGAGGAAACAGACCCAGGGAAGGAAGGTTGAGGGGCTATGATTTAAGTTCAGGCCAGAAGTCAGCCTCAGAGCTACTGGCCTAATGCCTGTGTTCTCTCTCCCTGTTTCCTCCCACAGTCGGAGTCAGTCACATGCCCACTGGAAGTAGCACTGCTATGGAAGGTGGGTGCAGGTGGTGGACACCCTGGCGTGATCCGCCTGCTTGACTGGTTTGAGACCCCAGAGGGCTTCATGCTGGTCCTTGAGCGGCCTTTGCCTGCCCAGGATCTCTTTGACTACATCACAGAACAGGGCCCGCTGGGTGAAGAACGGAGCCGCTGCCTCTTCACCCAGGTAGTGGCAGCAGTTCGGCACTGCCACACCCGTGGAGTTGTTCATCGTGACATCAAGGATGAAAACATCCTGATAGACCTCCGCCGAGTCTCTATCAAACTCATTGATTTTGGTTCTGGTGCCCTGCTTCATGATGAACCCTACACTGACTTTGATGGTAAGGCTTTTCTAAATCTCAGAGGGGAGATTTTTTACCTTTTTATGGACTCTTGACCTTTGATCTCCAGTGCTGGGGTATAACCCTTGACCTACATTGTAACTTTATAAGGTTCTTGATTTTTAATATTGAGGCCTTGCCCACTGTTAAAGCCCATCTTCTCACAGTGCCCTGACCTTGTTCTGGGCTTTTATTCTGGTGAGGGGATCCTGTTTCCTGGTAAGGGTAGCCTAACGTTACTTTTAAGTGCTTTTGTTCTATGAGGGGACTCTGTTGTCTTTAGTGCTCTTATTCTGGGGATGAGACCCTGCTGCTATATTTAAAGAGCTCCTACTGTGGTGACAGGACTGTACTTCCTGGGTGGGGGTGGGGGGTGGAAATAAGGGCATTATCAAAGAATGGTCTAACCTCTGGCTTACATGCAGGGACAAGGGTATACAGCCCCCCGGAGTGGATCTCTCGTCACCAGTACCATGCACTCCCGGCCACTGTCTGGTCACTGGGTATCCTTCTCTATGACATGGTATGCGGGGACATTCCCTTCGAGAGGGACCAGGAGATTTTGGAGGCTGAGCTCCACTTCCCTGACCATGTATCCCCAGGTGAGGCCCTCACTAGCCCTAGCCCAGTGGGCTCCATACCTCCCAGGGACTGGTGACCCCAACTAACTGCTCATTTCCTGTGTGTTTCTGACCTGCAGACTGTTGTGCCCTAATCCGCCGGTGCCTGGACCCTAAACCTTCTGCTCGACCCTCATTGGAGGAGATCCTGGTGGATCCCTGGATGCAGACACCAGCTGAGGATGCACCCCCTGATACCCCTAAAGGGGGTTCTGCCCCTTTGGCCTGGTCCCTGCTGCCCTAGTTGGGTTGTCCCATGGCCATGCCACAGGGATAGAAGGACATCTGTTGATCTGGTTTTACAGGTCATTAAAAATCCAGTGTTACTAGGGTCAGAGATTGGGGATCAGGGGTCAGAAAACAAGCCAAGTCTGCCCAGTCCCCATCCCAATCCTGTTAAGGAGCCTTCCTCCCAGAATTTGTGGTTTCTTATTCTGGAGGGGGGACTTCCTTGCTTCTCCTTTTACTAAGTTTGTTTGTTTGAAGTTAATTCCATTCTGAGCCCCAGGAATCTGTGTTACAACCCTTACACTGGCACCTCCTGCCTGCTACACCACACAAACTTAGTTGAAATGCTCTAACTTGGGCAAGGGTGCTTTTGTTGGAATACCCCAGCAGCTCTTCTTTTAGTAAAGGGACTGTTTCTTCTAGCCTAGGTTAAGGTTCCCTGTTCAGTCAAGCTGCTTGCCTACCTCAGCCCAGGGTTGATTATTCTGGGGGAGGTAATGCCCTATTGTTATCCCAGGGCTTTTTTTTTTTTTCTTTTTCTTTTTTTTTTTTTTTTTTTGGTGAAGGGACCCTACTCTGTTATTCCAAGTGCTCTTATTCTGGTGAAGAGAAAACCCTACTTCCATGATTTGGGAAGGAATGGGAGATGGACACCACCAGAGTCCACTAGGATGGGTTGGATGGTTTTTGGGGGGGGGGGGGTAGGGTGGGGGAAATAAGTCTTGTTGTTTGTTCTCCTAGGGCCTCCCCCTCCACCTTTTTTGGATTCTTGCTGCCTCCTTCTGAGCCAGGATTGTCCAGTTGCTGAAATGTAAATACTTATGTATTAGGAGGAAGGGAGCTCCAACTGTGTCATCCTCTCCCTTCTCCACATGCCTGGATTATTTAAAAAGCCATGTGTGGAAACCCACTATTTAATAAACGTAATAGAATCACAAGTGACTGGCCAGTTGTAGTTGCAGTGAGGCGTCTGCGGAGTATCTACTGCGTGCTGAGCCAAGAGGGAGATGGAGGGGATCTCACCTCTGCCCTCAGGAAGCCTGTCTTGTGGTGCCATCCTAAAGATCTCTTAGGGATTCACACAAAACTATTGACAGCGCCCCTTCCCCAGCTCTTACGGAATGACCCGTATGTGCGGGAGGGCTCCATTGGACACAGATACTGAAGATGTTTGGAACACATCCCTGATTAAAGATGGCTAGTTTATGGGCAGGAAAAAACGTCTTCCCTCCAATCCTAGGGAGGAAGTAAATCCCACATGGGAAAAGAAAAGCCCTTTCAGGGCATGGGTGGGGGTGGGGCTAGGTTTGAGTGCAGAATGGGATCTGACCAGCCCTTGATTTCTAACACCTGTTTTGCCCTTACCTTTTCGCCTCTCCCTTTTTACCCTTAAGTGCTCATCTATCTCCCTTAATTCTTGACTTACCTTCCCTATTCTATCTTGTTTTCACTTGTCCCCACCTCAGCTGTACCTTTTCTTTCCCTCCTTTCAAAAGCTAACCTGTAAGCCTCTCGCCTGCAGGCTTACCAGTCCACTTCTTAGTTCCTTTTCCATCTCAATGTTGGCTTCCTTTCCCTCCCTTCTCTGGCTCAATTAAATTCTCCTGTGCCTTTTCACTTGTATATTCTAAACTGCCCTGATTAGATTACCTGGCTGACCTTCACCTGCCCCGCCTCCTCAAACATCATTTTGCTCCCAAAAGCCCGAAGGCGCCCAAAGGGGGTGGGTCCTCTCTGGGAGAGGGGAAAGAGGAACTTCAGTCCAACCAGGAAAGACCTGGTTTTGGTTTGGAAAGCGCGGTGCCATCGGAAGATCATGCCAATAAAGGACCGAGATAGGAGCGGGGCAACTGAACCAATGAGACGAGGAGACGGGATGGGCGGGTGATCTGGAAAGCAGTATCAATGAAGTGGGCGGGTGTAGTAACGGGAAGAGGGGGGGCTGAGCTGGCCGCACGCGCGATCTCCCTATCACGTGGGGTCCAAGTCCTGAGGCTTCAAAACTGGGCGATCAGGACCAGACAAGGAAAGCCACTGCTCTAGTCGGCCCTTCCCTCGTCCTAGCTTACCCTAGAGGCCCGGAAGCGGAAGTGACAGACACGGAAGTGGCCTGCTGTTGCCGAGGGGACGGGCCAGGCAGATGCCAACATGGCAGCGGTTGGGTCTGGCTGTTCCACCGCGGCGGCCGGGCCAGGGGTGGTCTCCGCGGGGGCCTTGGAGCCTGGTACCATGAGTGCGGGTGAGGCAGGCTGTGGCCAAGCGGTCGGCGGCGGGGCAGGGGCAGGATCGCTGGGGGACGTCAGGAAGGTGCTTGACTGAAGCGAGAGGGAGCATCCCATATGGACCGACCAATGTGTGTAGCGGGGGTGAGGATGGGTGGGGAGGGAAGAAGGAACAGACCATTGTGAGTGTGTGGAGGGTGGGAAAAATCAATCCCGAGGGTGATGAGGGGAGTTTCTTCTGCATAGGAAGAGTAGAGGCTCTTTTGAGTCTGGGGGGATATTTCCTCATGGGGAGGCTAAGACCATTCTGAGTGTGTGTGGGGGTCCTTCCTTATGGAAAGGAGAGACCATTCCGAGGGTGGGAGAGTTTTTTCTTTATAAAAGGGAGAGGCTATTCTGGGTGGAGGTTCTTCCTTATAAAGGGACAGGGGCTATTGTGAGTTAGGGTGGGGCAGGTCCTTCCTTATGTGATTTAGAGAGTCCATTTTGAGAATGGGGATGTCCTTCATTATATGGGGAGCAGACCATCTGAGGGTCCCCTCCCAATGGAGGTTTATTATATGTTGGAGTGAAGGGGGGGGGGTCCCCTCCCAATGGAGGTTTATTATATGTTGGAGTGAAGGGGGCAGTCCTTCCTTATATGGCAGAGAACGGACGTTCTGAGGGTGCCAGGCTCTTCCTTATAGCCAGGATTGTTCATTGTGTGAGTAAAACAAGGAATAATTCTCAGCTGGAGGTAGAGGAATGCAGTGGTTGGAGGACTGGACCATGTGGAGTAAAGGGAAATTTCCTTATATCATTGAAGGAACCAGACCATTTTTGGTGAAGCAATCATTGATTATTTGGGGCTCAATTCAAGTGTGGGAATCATATCTTATTTGTTAGATTATTTGGGGTCAGAAAGAATCTGTCCTCATAGGAGGGAGGGGTTGGAGAGACCATTCTGAGTGTGGAAGAATAAAATAATTTCTTAGTTGGGAGAAAGGCTGTTTCTTAGGGAGTGAACCTGCTTTATACAGTGGTCTCATTCCCTGTATTAGAGTATCATTCTTTATATGGAACAGCCCCTCATTAAATAGAAGCAACACTACATAGAAATCTTCAGTTAACTCATCCATAAAATGGGAATCCTTACAGTTCCTTCAGAGATCAGAGCAACATCGGGGTCTGTTGTAATGCATATAAATCCCTTAGCCCAGTGATAGGCACACAGTAAGCACTCAATAAATGCTGAGACTGTAGTTGCTATTTTTTTCTGGGAGAGAGTTGCTTCTCACTCAGGGGAAGCGGGGTGTCCAGGGCCTGCCCTGGCCATTTCCTAACACCTCCAGAAGGATTCCAGGTATGGGCCTGGCCCACTTCTCCCTTTCTGGATCTTCCTGTGACCCTCTTCGGGTTAGGATGGGCAGGCAGAGGGAGGAGAAAGCAGTGGTGGCTAGGAGGATCCTGGTTGAAAAGGGGGAGGGGAGGGTGGTGGTATGGCTATGCCCCAAGCAGCTTCTGACACCTTCTTCTTCACCTTTGATCCTTCCATTCCCCACAGCTCACCGGCGCCTCAAATACATATCCCTAGCCGTGCTGGTGGTTCAGAATGCCTCCCTCATCCTCAGCATCCGCTACACCCGCACGCTGCCTGGCGACCGCTTCTTTGCCACTACTGCTGTGGTTATGGCCGAGGTGCTCAAAGGTCTCACCTGCCTGCTGCTACTCTTCGCACAGAAGAGGGGTATGAGCCAGGGAGGGGGGCTGTATTGGAGTTGTCCGGTGGGGTTCTGCCTGTGTGTGTGTGTGTGTGTGTGTGTGTGTGTAGACCAGGGGTGGGCAAACTTTTTGACTCGAGGGCCACAGTGGGTTCTTACACTGGACCGGAGGGCCGGAACAAAAGCATGGATGGAGTGTTTGTGTGAACTAATATAAATTCAAAGTAAACATCATTACATAAAAGGGTACGGTCTTTTTTTTTTTATTTCAATAGTTTTATTCATTTCAAACATTTTAACAAGAAGAATGTAAACACTAATTATTATAATTTGAAACTTCAAAAAATGGAGGAATCATAGCACAATATCATACCTTCTATTGAAGATGGCAAAGGCAAAATAAAATTGCCTAACAAAGGAAAGGTACAAAAGCCTTTCAAATTAAACTTAAATATAATAAAATAATTTAAAACTAAAACAAATAGAAAAGAACAAAATGTGTAAACAGTAAATTAAACATTTTCTTTAGTGCAACTTCCAAATGATGCCCGGGACGTAGATGTAGATGGCAATGTAGACTGGGTTGAAAGGTTTTTGGTCTTTAAAACATCAACTTCAGTGGGAACAGTGTTGTTGGTCTCCTTTTTAGCTAATGCTCTGATACTGTGCTCTCCAGGGGCGTGTCTCCCTACATCACCAGGATAACGTGTCTACGCATTCCCAGGGTGATGTCGGGGGACGCGTCCGCGGGCATGACAAGGAGCCTCTGGAAGATGGAGAGGTTGTTCCTTCTACTGAATGGGGATATAAATCCGCCCACTCAGAAGAAGGAGCTGCGGCCGTGTTTCCTGACGTTGCCATGTTAACACTGCTGCTGGTGAAGGAGCGGAGGGGAGAGCAAGAGAACCCTCCGCTCTTTCGGCTCTGCGGGCCGGATAGAACAGCCGAATGGGCCGGATCCGGCCCACGGGCCGTAGTTTGCCCACGGCTGGTGTAGACCTACACCCACAGGGAGGGTTTGCTGGGGTAATATCTCTGACTGTAGAACTGCCTGGGAAGTGTGTAAGTGCAGCCACGCTGCCTTGTTCCTGCAGCTATGAGTAGCTCCATCGACACTTTTATACCCCAAACCCTGTATGAGTGAGCCAGTCTGTGCCCATCAATGGCAGGTGACCCTTACATATAATGATTTATTTAGTTCTCTTTGACTTTTTATTATGAGGACCTGCAAACACAGGATCAGAGAGAATGATAAAATAGGAAAATACCCATGTACCCATCACCCAGATTCAACAATTATCAACTGATAGCCACTCTGCTATTAAACAGTGTCAGTGAGCCCTAGCCGGTTTGGCTCAGTGGATAGAGAGCATCGGCCCTCGGATTGAAGGGTCCTAGGTTCGATTCCGGTCAAGGGCATGTACCTCAGTTGCAGGCTCCATCCCCGGGAGGCAACCAATCAATGCGTCTCCCTCACATTGATGTTTCTCTGTCTCTCCCCCTCCCTTCCACTCTCTCTAAAAATCAATGAGAAAATATCCTCAGGTGAGGATTAATAAAAAATAAAACAAAAAAACAACCAGCATCAGTGATTATCCCCTCACTGCCAATCTATATGTCTGCCTACCTATGCCCCCCACCTTATTATATTGAACTACAGTAACTCCTCACTTAATGTCATGAATAGGTTCAGCAACTTTAAATGAGACAATGTATAATGAAATCAGTTTTACCACAGGCTAATTGATACAAATGAGTTAAGTTCATAGGCATTTCAATAGTTATAACACAATAATATTAAAGAAAACAATGTTATTTGAGGGCCTGCCCTATGTCCCACATGAAGTATTTTTTTTTAAATATATTTTATTGATATTTTACAGAGAGGAAGGGAGAGGGATAGAGAGCTAGAAACATCGATCAGCTGCCTCCTGCACACCTCCCACTGAGGATGTGCCTGCAACCAAGGTACATGCCCTTGACCGGAATCGAACCCGGGACCCTTCAGTCCGCAGGCCGACACTCTATCCCCTGAGCCAAACCGGTTTCGGCTGAAGTATTTTTTTAAATATACTTTTTGTTGATTTCAGAGAGGAAGGGAGAGAGAGAGAGAGAGAAACATCAATGATGAGAGAGAATCATGGATCGGCTGCCTCCTGCATGCCCCACACTGGGGATCGAACCCACAACCCGGGCATATGCCCTTGACCGGAATTGAACCTGGGACCCTTCAGTCCACAGGCCGATGCTCTATCCACTGAGCCAAACCAGCTGAAGTATTTTTTAACATATTATTTTTTATTGATTTGAGAGAGGAAGGGAGGAGAGAGAGATAGAAACATCAGTGGTGAGAGAGAATCATGGATTGGCTGCCTCCTACATTCCCCACTCTGGGGATCGAGCCCACAACCTGGGCATGTGCCCTGATCAGGAATCAAACCATGTCATAGGTTGACGCTCAACCACTGAGCCACTCCAGCTGGGCTGAAGTATTATTTTGAAGTAAATTCTCCTTATTATCTTGAATATATATTTTGGTCCATTTAAAAATATAACTAATATCTAAAATCATACACATATATCAAAAATTAATAATTAGAAAAGTTAATAAAATAATCAAATATGCAGTCAATGTCCAGATATTCTAGTGATTTCTCAAGTGTCATAAACATTTTTTTTTATTGATTTCAGAGAGGAAGGGAGAGGGAGAGGTAGAGAGAAACATCAATGATGAGAGAGAATCATTGATCGGCTGCCTCCTACATGCCCCCTACTGGGGATCAAGCCCGCAACCCAGGCATGTGCCCTTGACTGGAATCGAACCTGGGACCCTTCAGTCCACAGGCCGACACTATCCACTGAGCCAAACAAGGCAGCCGTGGGCAAACTACGGCCCGCGGGCCAGATCCAGCCCGTTCGGCTGTTCTATCCGGCCCGTGGAGCCGAAAGAGCGGAGGGTTCTCTTGCTCTCCCCTCCGCTCCTTTACTTTGAATTTATATTAGTTCACACAAACACTCCATCCATGCTTTTGTTCCGGCCCTCCGGTCCAGTTTAAGAACCCATTGTGGCCCTCGAGTCAAAAAGTTTGCCCACCCCTGAGGGCATCATAAACATTTTTAAAAATGTATTTGAGCCAAGTTTTTTTTATTGAATTTATTGGGGTGACATCGGTTAATAAAATTATATAGGTTTAAGGGGTACAATAATTCTATATTACATCATCTGTATATTGTCTTCACCACCCCAAGTCAAGTCTCTTTCCATCACCATTTATGCCCTCTTTACCATCTCCAACCTCTCCTCACCTCCCCTTTCCCTCTGGTAATCACCATACTATTGTTTGTCTAGACCAGTGGTTGGCAAACTGCGGCTCTCGAGCCACATGCGGCTCTTCGGCCCCTTGAGTGTGGCTCGTCCACAAAATACCATGGCCTGGGCGAGTCTATTTTGAAGAAGTAGCGTTAGAAGAAGTTTAAGTTTAAAAAATTTGGCTCTCAAAAGAAATTTCAATCGTTGTACTGTTGATATTTGGCTCTGTTGACTAATGAGTTTGCCGACCACTGGTCTAGACGGTGTTTTTGTTTGTTTGTTTGTTTTTTATTAATCCTTCATCTTTTTCACCCAGCTGCCTACCACCCTCCCCTCTGACAGCTGTCAATCTGTTCTCTGTAGGAGTGTTTGACTCAAGTTTATATCAAGATCAGTGACTTGTACTTGGTTAATGTCTTCTGAGTTTGTTAACCTCTAGATTTCCCTCCAATTCTCTCTCTCTCTCTCTCTCTCTCTCTCTCTCTCTCTCTCTCTCTAGTTAATTTGTTGAAGAAACCAGGTCATTTGTCTTGTAGACTTGGGGTAACCTAGATTTTGCTAACTGCCTCCCAGTAGTTCTATCCTCTGTATTTCCTATAAGGTAGCTTTATCTCCTAATTTAAACACCCCCCCTGACGGCCTTCTTCTTTAAAATGTTGCCAAGTCATTTCTCTATAAAGACCTTGCATGTGGCTATGCCCTCAGCACTTACATTGAACAAGACCTTCTTACCCACTTCTTTAGCTCCAGGGCCCTGGGAGACAGCAGTTTAGGGACCTACCTGCTCTGCTCCTGATTGATTCTCAGACACTTCCTAGTGAACACTGCATGGCAGGCCTTGCTGTGGCTGTGGAGGTGGAGTGTTAGCAGCGCACACTTGCGTCTTGCCCTCATGGGGCTGATGGGGAGAAACAAATAGCTGCAGACTTAGTCAGAGGCTTTCATCTCTTACCTACAATTTCACACACACACCCCACTTTCCTTTTCTCTGAATTTGGTGGTAAAGCTGGGCCTGACCTGATGTGGGGCTATGGATACATTTGTGTGTTTTTCTTTTTCTCATGTGGTGGGAATATGAATGTGCTTGATTATGGCGTGTAACCCATTTATGTGGGGGGGGGGTGTTATATGAAGTATATAGGATCTTGACCATGTTACCTTTCTAACACCTGGAAATTTTTAAACACCCAAACACCTGGGCCCAGGAAATTTGGGTAAGGGGTTAGACATTGATAATTACTCCTGGGGTTAATGCTATGAAAGGCAAGGACAGGGAACGTGAGTGAGCATCGACAAGTCCCGTGATAATCTTATGTAGCGGTTGGATTTTCCCTGAGGAGTGACACTGAACTGCAAAAAAAGTGGGACAAGCTTTGCAAAGGCCTTATTATATTGGAAAATACTCCCATCGATTGATTGGAGCAGGTCCCAACCAGACTTTTCTGCTTAACAGTCAAGTGTGCGTATTTCCATGTGTCGGGGGTAACTGCTTGGTGTGTGTAGGGCTGACAGAAAGATTCCGCCCAGTGGGAGATGGCCCCCTCGGGCAGCTTGCAGGCCAGTAAGGAGCTAGGTTAAGTCTACAAGTGGAGTGTAAAATCATCCCTAGTTGATAAACAGCCTTCCACCTACACTCCTTGGGCTTCTGCTTCCCACTATCCCACTTTATGCTGATGAGTTCATCGTGCAAATGTGTATGGAGTGCCTGCCCTGAATGGGGCTTTGCGCCAGGGAGGTAGGCTCTAAGAGGAGTGAGATATGGCCTGTGAGTCTCAGACACAGTGTTACGTCCAGTGTTAAGGGACTGCTGTATTTATCCAGCTCGGTATCCGAAAGGCCTACTGGAGATGCGCTTCTTCTGTAGGGAAATTGAGAGCACAGACTCGTTCTAGTCCTCAGGGGGGCGGTGTCGGGGGGAGACAAGGGACCAGGCCTAGTCCCAGCGTGCAGAGGATCCCTGTCTTTGGTAGTCAGTGCTAAAAGGCTCTCCTCCATCCACCAAGGTAACGTGAAGCATCTGGTCGTCTTCCTCCACGAGGCTGTCCTGGTACAGTATGTGGACACGTTCAAGCTTGCAGTGCCCTCTCTCATCTACACCTTGCAGAATAACCTCCAGTATGTTGCCATCTCCAACCTGCCAGCTGCCACTTTCCAGGTGAGCCCCAAGCCCGGCATGGCCCTGGAGGAACTGGCTGGGGTGGGGGTGGGGTGGGGGTGGGGGTGGGGCTGCAGAGAGCTGGATCTCTTATCACCTTTGGAATATCCGGGCAACTCCCTTGACTTCTATTTCCTCATCCGTGAGACATGGGAATGGAAATGGTAATAGCTACTCACTGGGATGCTGGGATGTTTAAAAGATATAATACCTGGGAAGAGCCCTTGGTTGGTGATAGCTTCAGGCTATTTTCAGGCAGCCTTATGACATGGTTAAAGAGCCTGGATTCAGGGGCCAGGCTGTCCAGGTTCAAATCCCAGCTCGATTTTCTAGCTGTGTGATGTGTGGTATTGGGTGAGTCACTTAAAATCCCTGATCCTTAGCTTTCCCATCTTTATTTTTTTTTAATATATTTTATTGATTTTTTTACAGAGAGGAAGGGAGAGGGTAGAGAGCTAGAAACATCGATGAGAGAGAAACATCGATCAGCTGCCTCCCGCACACGCCCCATCAGGGATGTGCCCGCAACCAAGGTACATGCCCCCGACCGGAATCGAACCTGGGACCCCTCAGTCCACAGGCCGACGCTCTATCCACTGAGCCAAACCGGCCAGGGCATCCATCTTTATTTTTTTAATACCTATTTTTATTGATTTCAGAGAGGACGAGAGAGGGAAAGACAGATAGAAACACCAATGATGAGAATCATTGATAAGCTGCCTCCTGCACGCCCCCTAACTGGGAACCGAGCCTGCAACCTGGGCATGTGCCCTTGCCCGGAATGGAACCTGGGACCCTTCAGTTTGCAGGATGATGCTCTATCCGCTGAGCCAAACCAGCTAGGGCAGTGTTCTCATCTTGAAATTAGACATTACAGCAGCACGCACTTCATACAGGAGGATTAAATGAATGAATTTACATGAAGTGCGTACACCCACACCCAGCACATGATCTGCTAATATTGTGTGGCGGACTCATTTGTATCAACCGGTATTGATCAAGACCTCCCTCATCCTGATGTCTACCATTCATTCATTACTTTCTGTGTGAGGCGTTTGACATACACCAGCCATATTTGACAGCAGATGTCAGGGCTCAGACAGGGCAAGTGCTTTCCCCCTCATTACACAGCCAGGAAATGGGGTTGGGATGTGGGCTTGGGTGTGGCCGGGGACTTCTTGCACAGTCAACCTCCTGTGTACCTTCTGGGAGGAACCTCAGAGCAATTTAGCTATATCTGTCAATGGGCAGCAGCTGGAAATGTTTGCTGTTTTTATTGTCATCTACCCTGTCCCCCCCCATTGTGCCTGGGGGCCCACAGTGGGTGCTGTCCCCCATGTGCACATGTCGGGGGTCAGCGGCAGCTCTCAGTACCTTCCACATGCCACTCGCAGGTGACGTACCAGCTGAAGATCCTGACCACAGCCCTGTTCTCCGTGCTCATGTTGAACCGCAGCCTTTCCCGCCTGCAGTGGGCCTCCCTGCTGCTCCTCTTCACGGGTGTCGCCATTGTCCAGGCCCAGCAAGCCGGTGGTGGGGGCCCACGGCCACTGGATCAGAACCCTGGGGTGGGCCTAGCCGCTGTCGTGGCCTCCTGTCTCTCCTCGGGCTTTGCAGGTGTCTACTTTGAGAAGATCCTCAAAGGCAGCTCGGGCTCCGTATGGCTGCGCAACCTGCAGCTGGGCCTCTTCGGCACGCTGCTGGGCCTGCTGGGGCTCTGGTGGGCCGAGGGCGCCGCTGTGGCCCACCGCGGCTTCTTCTTCGGGTACACACCTGCTGTCTGGGGCGTGGTGCTCAACCAGGCCTTTGGCGGGCTACTGGTGGCTGTTGTTGTCAAGTACGCTGACAACATCCTCAAGGGCTTTGCCACCTCCCTGTCCATTGTGCTGTCCACTGTGGCCTCCATCCGGCTCTTTGGCTTCCACGTGGACCCGTTGTTTGCCCTTGGCGCCGGGCTGGTCATCGGTGCCGTCTACCTCTACAGCCTTCCCCGAGGTGCAGCCAAAGCCATAGCATCCACTTCCACCTCTGCCTCTGGGCCCTGCACTCACCAGCAGCCTCCCGGGCAGCCACCACCACCGCAGCTGTCTTCCCACCGTGGAGACCTCAGCACGGAGCCCTTTCTGCCAAAGTCAGTGCTGGTGAAGTGAGGGCTGGCAACGGTGTGGGGAGACAGGGAGGGGGACTGGGTGGAGGGTGTTGGGCATCTGCAAGACCCAAGTTGCCCCCGGGGCCTGGCCCCTCTGGGATTTAAGGTCTTTTATTCCCAGGTCCTTGAGACTTCGGGAGGGGCTTGGGGCTGGGCGGGCGTTACATGAAGCCTTCCTGTCCGCTGAACGCCCCCTCCCATGGAGGGGTGTTTAGAGCCACCTCCTCTGTCCTAGTCTAACCCCTTTGAGGACCAGGTTGGGGAGGGTATTGTCATTTAAGGTCTTTTTATCTGCCTCCCTCCTTCAGCCAGAGGTGTCCCGTCTCATGCCTGGGAGAGTCCCTCCCAGTAGTCCCTCTACCTTTGTAAGGACAAATTGGACAACAAAACCCTACAGCTCTTTAATAATGACTGATGCCTGCCTGTGGAGGCTCATTTCCCATAGCCCCGGGCCTGCTCTCCTTCACCACCATGCTGGATCCCGTTAGCAGCTCTTTTTGTGGCCTTCAGGCATCTTCCCTGACACTGAGATCCCCGAGGGTGGGTCTCTTGTGGGAGAGGTTGGGGTGAGAGCTGAGGTTTTGCATCAGCCTGGTCCAGAAATTGGGACTTTGTGGTTTGCAGTGGTTTGGGGATTTGTGTAATCAGATAATTGATGATCCAGGGTATGGGAAAAGCAGGGAGGGAGCTCCCTGAAGTGACCGAATCTTAAGAAATACTGTCAGTTGCCAGATGCAGGGTTATTTTCTGAGAGAAAAAAATAAAGCTGCCAACCATACCCTTCGCTACCCCACTGGCTGAATAAGGCATCCTTAATTCATGGGTGTGTGGGGGGGTGTGTGTGTGTCTTAAAGTTGCTGAAATATGGAACTTGCCCCATGCGCTCCTCAAAGCTTATTAACCCCTTAACTGTCTCCCGGGTGTGTGTGTGTGTGTATGTATGTATGTATGTATGTGTGTATGTGTGTGTGGGGGGGTGTCTGTGCCCATGCGCACGCTTGGGAGATGCCTGGGCTGTCTTTGCTATGTGTAAATAGGGCCGTTGGACCTTTATTTTTGATTAACTTGTTCTAATTTTTTTGTTTTCTAAGGAACTGTAATGAACCAATGTCAGGATACCTAATGCCAAATAAAGATGTTGTATTTATTTAGTCCACGTGTAGCTTTCTGACCCAGGGGACCTGCTCTCTACACACGGGCTTTATTACTAACCCCAGGATTACCAGCCTCACTGCTGTCACCCTCGCTTGCTCGGGATGCCTGCCTGCCAGCCCACCCCAGCTCTCTGTTTTTCTTTCCTTCCCATTTCCACCACAGGTTGCTCACCAAGGTGAAAGGTTCGTAGCTGCTGGGACTGAAGACGCTGGCCTGGCCTCGTCCTCCCTTCTTGCCCTGGCACAGCCAGGACCAAACTCTGATCAGTATTAGGGGTGGGGGGAGACAGACACCGGTCCCCCCTGTCCCCGTCACCCCCACCCCCACCCCCACACAGGGCTGATACACCTAAACTGTCTGATAAGGAGGGCCCAGATAGGAACCACCTCAGCCTCTAGCCCCTGCTGCCCCCATATGTCCCTGCCACCCCCACAGTATTTCTTAGGTTTTTGCAAATAAACTGCTTTGCGTCTTGCCACCTTGGGTTGGAAAGCCTCAAAAAATGCAAGAGAAGGAAGTGGGTTAGAGCTACTGTAAAGCTTTTATTAAAAAACCACGAGGGTTCAGTCCTGCTGCTTGGGTTCAGTCCTGCTGCTTGGGTTCAGTCCTGCTGCTTGGTTCGGGAGGCCTCGGCATTGGCGCGGAGCACAGCCCCTGGGGATGGGTAGGGACGCTGCTGGAAGAGGGGCCCGGCGGCTGTGGTGTCTGCACCAGTCTTAGCCTCGTTCCGCTTGGGGAGTCCTGTTGACCAGGTGCCCCTGGGGATGACAAGAGGGTCAGGCGGATGGGAGTGTGGGAGGTGGCAGGCAACCCCCTCCCAAATAACCCATGAGTCAGGGAAGGAAGTGCAGGGAGTCCATGTCACTTACCGGGGTGCATCCGAGTATGCGCTGGGGTCCATTGGGTCTAACTCTTCATCCTTCCGGCTTGAAACTGTGGAAGGAGGTGGCAGAACAAGGTCTTCAATGGAGGCACACAGGACCTCTGACCACTGAGCTCCCCCCATTGCAACAACAAATGGGGTCCCCAGCTGCCATGGCTACAGCACCTTCTCTCAAGCCCCCGATTCAGGCACTTGCATAAAGGGAAGTAAGGGCTTCTGTACATGCTGCGCCCCCGTGCCTGCAGCCTTACCCAGGTCTAGCCCTGCTCAGCTTACCCTTCTTGCTCTTGGGGTAGGGAGCCAGCTCTTCCCGACGATGGTGGCGCCGTTCTTTGGCCTCTTCTCTGTCCACCTTGTCGTACCCACGGTCACGGTCACGGTCGCGGTCCCGGTCCCTGTCCCGATCCCTGTCCCGGTCCCTGTCCCGCTCTCTTTCTCTGTCCACCTTGTCATAGCCACGTTCTCGGTCTCTGTCAGACTTCTCATGGCCCCTGTCAGACTTCTCGTGGCTCCTGTCAGACTTCTCGTGGCTCCGGTCCGATTTCTCGTGGCTCCGGTCCGATTTCTCGTGGCTCCGGTCCAACTTCTCCTCAGCATCTGGGGACACAAAAGCCTTGAAGAAGTGACCTTCCTCCTCCCACCTCAGAACCCGGTAGCTGTTGCCTTTGCCAGCCTCTCTTACCTGGGGGGCTGGGTTGGCCTATCTCACCTGTCCCTCCTGGACCCACTGTCATTTACTGAGCCCTTTCTGAGAAATGCTAGAAGTGCTTGAGGCACCCTGGGACCTGCCAACTCACCTGCATTACTGTTCCTGAGCTTCTTAGCCGATTTGGTAACGATGGAGTTGGAGTCGTGGGGGGAGAGCCAGGATACCAGGTCTGTGTCCACATTCCAGTAGTAAGGGAGCCCGCTGCAGGGCAGTGGGAGGGAGGGAAGAAGTGTCAGCACAGATGCCCCCCCCTTGTAGCCTCCACTGCTTCCCAATCTCTGCCTATACCTACCCCATGTCAGGACCCTCCAGATCCCTTCCCTTGTGTCCCCCATTTCCCCAAGGCCAGGGACAGCACAGGAAGGGTAAAATCAGAAGTTATCTTCCCCATCCCCCGAAGGTCTCCAGGCTTACCAGGAAGGATCAAACACCTTGTACCAGCTGGGCGGCAGGCCCTCCAACCGGGTGGCCTCATAGTCCACGGGATCATCATCGTAGTCCTCAGCAATGATCTCTTCCTCTGGTTCTGCCAGGACAGGCAGAGGAGGAGAGCAGTAAGTATCGGGGATCCTCATCCTACAGTTTGGGCCTGGAGAGACGCTCACATTCACACGGACACGTGTGCGTGTGCCAGATCTCACTAGCCATGGCACACAGCGCTCACAATCCAAGTCCTGGCATCTAAATGGCGAACTTGGAGCTCTCCTTCCCGCCTGCGCCTTTCCCTTCCCCTCCCCTTTCCCCCAGGCGCGTCACCGTCACCTTCCTCACTCCCAAGCTCCAAGGGCCCTTCCTGAGTCCATTTCCTCAATAAATAAATTACTTCTACCTCTATGGTTTTCCAAATAAATGTTCTCTTACAGTTTGAAAAAAATAAACAAATAAATAAATAGCGAACTTACCAAAACATGTACGTACCTAAATCTGTCCTGTTCCTGGGTTCAGATAAGACAGGGGTGGGGAACCTTTTTCCTACCAAGGGCCATTTGGATATTTATAACATCATTCACGGGCCATACAAAATTATCAACTTAAAAATTAGCCTGCTATATTTGGTCAAACATTTCATTAACTCACTCCTAAAGCCTTGGCAGGGCCAGACCAAAGGATTTCACGGGTCTTATATGGCTCACAGGCCAGACGTTCCCCACCCCTGATATAAGATACACTGTTACCCAAGCCTATGTGGCTTCAGAGTTTAGATAGGGATTTATCCACATTCTTTCAATTCCTGAGCTCAAGGAATACATAGTAGCACACTACCAAAATTGATTTGGTTAAACGAGTTTAAACAGCAAGAAGTTTCTCTAAAAATGTCCAAATCTATTCCGCTCCCAAGCTTGGGAAGTCGAGGATTTCTGACTCCTGTATTTTTAGCAGCAAGAATTTGGATAGCAAGGGATTTATTCAAACACTGCTCTGAGTCCATTCAGTTCCTGAGGCCTGACGCATACCGTTGTCAGTTAACATCAGTAGAATAAAAAAGGTGTATCAGACCCTCAGTAGGCCTGTCATGGACTCCAGTTGTGGATATAAATAATAATGAAATGTGTATTTCAGCAATAGCATAGTGCCTGTCACTGTAGGCCCAAAAGAGATGTCAGCTATAATCATCAGCACTGTTAATAAGGTATATACCATCAGAAAAAAAAAATTAGGTGCACAGGGCCTGGCACCGAATAGAGTTAACATAATGTGAATCCAGGCACTTAGTACAACCAAAACACATATTGATATGGTGAACAATAACCTATATACCATCAGCGTACTGCCTGGCACCACAGTAGGTCTGAAAATTGTTATTATAGTAAAGCACACAGTATCAGCATACTGCCACTGTCTTTAGGTACAGGAGACTGCAGTACGTGACAGCTATCCTATTAGATACTATGTAATCACTTCCATGGAGGGACTGAATCCGGCATACAGTAGGCCCAAATAGGTATCAGCTGTCAATATTAAGGATGAAATGTCTATCTTCCCCGGGTTCCCACCCCCACCCCATACTTGGCACCCAGTAAGAATGGGTGTCAGGAATCCGCATGGTTAACCAAAAAATGCCTGCCACCCCACTGCTTGATGCACAGTAGGCCCATGTATCATTCAAGTGGAAATATCAACAACAAAGTAAGTGCCTGTCAAGCCGGGCACATGGAAGGCCCATCTGCTCTTAGCGCTCTCACCGGGCTCTAGATGTTTGAGGATGCCTCTCTTCGCCAAGCGGGTCTGCAGAGCAACGGGCAGCGGCATAGCGAGTAGCAGGCAGATCTGGGGACGGATGGACAGACTGAAAACCAGCTCGGAAAAAAATATGAATCGATCCTATAAGCAAGCACCCCCTGCTCCCAGTGTGTGCTCATCTGGACCCCCACCACCTCACCAGTAGCTGGGCAGACGAAACTGCGCTCAAAGGTGGAAGAAATAGGTTGCAATATTACCAAAACTCTCAGCAACCCTCCTTTTCAGGCCCGGTGCTCCAGAAACCAGTTCCTCTCCTAGGCCCAGGCCCCACCCATCGCCGTAGGGGTCGAACGCGACTCCCCCACGCCACAGAAATGGTCTCACCTAACGTCTCCCAAAGACTGCCGGGTGGGAGGAACCAAAGAGCTAGGATGGAGGTGCACAGGGGAGCACCTCCTCCGGCTTCAAAATATGCATGTCCCTCCACGTTACCAATAGAGTCACGCGGGTAGTGGCAAGCTGTCAGACTGGCAGCGTAGCTGTAGTCGCCGCTAGAATCACCAGGACCACGCGACTCTTTCCTCCTAAAGCACAGAGCCAGACAGTCTCTCCCCAAGACTGGAAATGAACTGGGCGAAGCTCAGACTGCGAAAAAGATGACACATCTGGGTAGCCAATGAGAGTGCCCCGTGGGCCTGACGTAGGTCGCAGCCACCTAATTGCGGCCCTGGGATTGGTGGAAGCTCGGGGCGACTGTGTGCGTTTACCGAGGGGGCGTGGCACAATCGGGGCTTAGCGGGACTGCGCGGCTGGACGCCGGCGCCATGGAGGAGTACGCTCGGGAGCCCTGGTACGGCGACGGCTACAGGCCTCGGGACTGTTCTTGCGACACCGCGCCCAGCTGTGGGAGGCGGGCGGGGGAGGCACAGGCCCCACAGCGCTACGGCCCAGACTCCGCAGACGCTTAGCTGTCTCTTTTCGTCCCCTCACTTGGTCCCTCCTACTCGGGTTCCGTTAAGAGGGGCCACCACGGTCCTGGAGAAGGTGCGGTTCAGGACGAACCACTCCTCTGACTCCGTATCTCTTTTCTAACACGCAGGTCAAATCCATTCCCGCTAGGGGTGGCACGATGTTGAGTGGAAATCCCCTAGGCGACCACGCGTGTTTTTCCCCAGGTTGCTGTAGCGGATGGGGGCGGGACCTAGATGAGCCTATTGTGAGCAAGGAGGTGGTGCTGGATCCGCCCCACCGCCCGCTCTTGGTTTTTCCAGTTGTGCGAGGTTAAAAGAGAGGGGAAGAGAGCGGGCCTTTGGTTGGACACACTCATTTTCGGAGAAGGGGGTGCGACAGTACTAGCCAGTTAATGACACCACTAGCCCGTTAATACTTCTATAGTGTTTCTTCAAACGGGTCAACTCTTAGCGCATATCAGTTCATTTCATCTTTGATAGTAAAGCGGTTGGCTGATTCCTTAGCTGCAAAAGGAGGCGGGGCGGAGAGGGCAAAGCACTATTTTTTTTTTTTTTTTTTGCTTAAATGGGAGGGGGAAATAATCTTATTATCTGAAATGCTACTTCCCATTCAAATGACTTGGTTTCTCCCAGAAGGACAGAGTCCTTGTGGCATGGCATAGGGGGAGGGCTCACATTAACCCCATCCTCCCCTTGACACTTGCAGCCCATGGCGAATTGTGGATGATTGCGGTGGAGCCTTCACTATGGGTGTCATCGGTGGTGGAGTCTTCCAGGCCATCAAGGGCTTCCGCAATGCCCCTGTCGTGAGTCAGTTACATGCACTTAATCATTCTGGTGCCTGCTTGCCTACCATGTGCCAGGCCTGACTCCAGAATCTGGGGTTTTGGGGAACTGTAAACATGGCCTCATTCCCTCACCCCAACCCAACTGTAGCACCTCTGTGAAAATGGTCACCACTGTCGACATAAGAAGGTGCAAACCTGTAGAAAAATTTTATAAAGGTTTATTAGAGCTTATTTGAGCCATACAGAGGACATGGCTGGAAGCAAGGTCTCAACAGATTGAGAAAAATGCTTCCCCTAATGACAGTTTGCGGTTTTGTACATTTGGAATTAAGGAGGGAAAATAGGGATGATTACATGAACTTGGGAGAAAGTAAAGCAGGGACATCTCTATGATTGGATTATAAGATAGTTAAGATTATGTGATCTCTGAGGGTGGTTACGATTCTGAGGGGTTTGGAAAAGAGGCATTTCAGAGGTGTGTTAACCTAGATGCACAGAAACAATGGACAGAGCTTGCTTACGGCAAGGATAACCTTTTTACTAGGGAAGTTATAGGCCTGAGCCAAGACTAACCACCATGACCTCTAGTTAGGAATTTATGATCAGATGACCTTGTGATTTGATTACAGAGCCCCTTTTTCATCCACATCACCAAATTCTCTGTGTATGCTGAGCCAGGCAGATTTTTACCTAGAGGCAGATTCTGGGTCAAAAACCTGGCTAGAGGGAAGTGACAAGAGTTTAACTGGCAGAGGGAAGACAGCCTTAAAGTTAAGAAAATGTTTTTAATTTATCATAAAAAATTCTGTCCCTTTCTCTGACACCCCCTCCTGGAGATCTAATCAAATGTCATATTTTGCCATCCATTTGCCAAGGTCTCTGCAATTTATGTCTCTCTCCCCATCCCCTCAGCTCCTGTAACTCCTGGATCTTTACCCAAGTTTCTCCCTCTCATCCTCAGAGTCTCAGCACAGATGCCCCTTCCTTAAAGAGGTCTTTTCTTATCCTTCAGCTGCTATCATCTCTCTTTATCCTGGTTCCTCTAGGATGCATATTGCTGTTGAAACTGACTTGCTTACCTGTACCCTTGCTCAGGGTCTGTCTGTGTCATTAGAATGTGAGCTATGAGAGGGAAGGGACCAGTCTGCCTTATTCACTGCTCTATTCCTGCATACAGCATGGTGCCTGGCACGGGTGCTCAGAAATCATGAAGTGGATAGATAGATGAGAACTCAACCCAGCTTTGAGAATACTTCTGTTGTACCCGACTGGTGTGGCTCAGTGGTTGAGCATCAATCTATGAACCAGGAGGTCACGGTTCCATTCCCGGTCAGGGTACCTGCATGGGTTGCAGGCTTGATCTCCCGTGGGGGTGTGCAGGAGGCAGCCAATTCATGATTCACTCTCCTCCTTGATTTTTCTCCCTCTCCCTTCCTCTCTGAAATCAATAAAAATACTTTTTTAAAAGAGAATACTTGTGTTGGAATGCTCCCCAGTCCTCTAGTTCTTCGCTGCCTCTCCACATCTCTACCACTGAATATCCTTAAATCCCCTTCGCTCTGAAAAGCTGAAAACCCTGTCTGCCGGTGGCCTCGGCCCTGCTCTGATTCTCCTCTCACTTTCCCCAGGGAATTCGGCACCGATTGAGAGGTAGTGCCAATGCTGTGAGGATCCGAGCCCCTCAGATTGGAGGTGAGAGGCCTGGGGACACAGGAGAGGTGGTGGCAAAGTTGGCAGTGGTTGTTGCTTTGGGTCTGGTCCTCAAGTTGGAGGTCCGCATGTGAGCCCCAACTCTGCCTGGGACTTCCTGGAAGAGTGACATTTCCCAACAGTCTAATATGGGTGAGTTCTGGAGTTTAAGTCTAGAGTCCAGGGGTGGGCAAACTTTTTGACTCGAGGGCCACCATGGGTTCTTAAACTGGACCGGAGGGCCGGAACAAAAGCATGGATGGAGTGTTTGTGTGAACTGATATAAATTCAAAGTAAAGGAGCGGAGGGGAGAGCAAGAGAACCCTCCGCTCTTTCGGCTCCGCGGGCCGGATAGAACAGCCGAACGGGCCGGATCCGGCCCGCGGGCCGTAGTTTGCCCACAGCTGGAGACCCTGGTTCTTTCCTGATGTGTGACCTTGGGATAGTGGCTTAGCCTCAACCTCATCTCTATCATGGGGGTGACAAGTGCAGTAACCACCCCAGTCATTTTGTAATTTATGTAATTTACATGGCATTTACTAAATGCCAGTTGCTCTGCTAAGCACTTTAATAATATTAACTGAAGTCAAATAACCCACAGTACCTAGATCAGGTCCCAGGACACAATAAGGCCTCAGTAAACACTTTAACTACCAGATGGTTAACTGGCTTTCCTAACCTGTTTCCTTCTCACTAAAACCAAGAGCAGAATTCCAATTCTATGTGGTGGTTTATGGAGATCAAAGTTGCTCTGTTTAAAGCCACATAGAAGGTAAATGTGCTGCCAAAACCGGTTTGGCTCAGTGGATAGAGCGTCAGCCTGCAGACTGAAGGGTCCCGGGTTCGATTCTGGTCGGGGGCATGTACCTTGGTTGTGGGCACATCCCCAGTGGGAGGTGTGCAGGAGGCAGCTGATCGATGTTTCTCTCTCTCATCGATGTTTCTGGCTCTCTATCCCTCTCCCTTCCTCTCTGTAAAATATCAATAAAATATATTTTTTAAAAAAAGAAGGTAAATGTGCTTATAAACTTGTCACCTCCCTATGAAGGAGAAGGGAATGTCGATTACAATTAGAGACAGCTGGAAGATGTAGCTACCACAAGGACAGGTGTGGGGAATATCCCCTAGCCCAGGGGTGGGCAAACCTTTTGCCTCGAGGGCCACCATGGGTTCTTAAACTGGACCGGAGGGCCGGAACAAAAGCATGGATGGAGTGTTTGTGTGAACTAATATAAATTCAAAGTAAAGGAGCGGAGGGGAGAGCAAGAGAACCGGATAGAACAGCCGGATGCGGATGCGGATGCGGCCCGTAGTTTGCCCAAGGCTGCCCTAGGGCCTAGGAGTTTGCTATCTGTCTTTGCATCTGGGTTTGTCTCCCCTTTCTTTGCCAGAGCATTCAGCCTTGGAAGTCCCCAGTCCCTGAGCCGTGGATTCTTGGGATTCCCCAGGAACACTAATTGGGCCTCTGCCCCCTTGCAGGTAGCTTTGCAGTGTGGGGGGGCCTGTTCTCCACCATCGACTGTGGCCTGGTGCGTGTGCGGGGCAAGGAGGATCCCTGGAATTCCATCACCAGCGGAGCGTTGACTGGGGCTGTGCTGGCTGCCCGCAGTGAGTGCCCCCAGCCCTGGCCCCGGCTCCAGCCCCTTCCACCCACCCTGTTCTGCCAGCACTCACCTCTCTCCCTGCCTCCTTGCTCCTCCAGGTGGCCCACTGGCCATGGTGGGCTCGGCAATGATGGGGGGCATCCTGTTGGCCCTCATTGAGGGTGTTGGCATCCTCCTCACTCGCTACACTGCCCAGCAGTTCCGCAATGGTGAGTGCCTGGTGGAGCTGGTCAGGGAGAGGTGGGTAACGCTCTGCCTAGCCTCCTCTGTTCACCTTTCCTGGATTCTCCCCTCTCCAGCACCCCCGTTCCTGGAGGATCCCAGCCAGCTGCCCTCTAAGGAGGGGACCCCGGCCTCGGGCTATCCCAACTACCACTGAGAAGTGACCGCCTGTCACCACCATCGTGGGAGCTCCTCTTTGTTTCCCTCCCCGATGATCTACCTCGAAGGGAGGGCTGGCTCCCAGTTGGCCCTGGGACCCTCCAGAGAGGGCCTCTCTGTTCCCTTGTCCCAGGGTGGGGTGGGGCACCCCAGCTGCCCTTCTCTCAGGGCACCCCAGCCCCACCCCATACTCACATGTAACAAGCTCTTACCCCAGCCCCTTCCTGTTCGCCCTGATGAGTATTTAAAACCAGTTTTGAAATGCCTGTGTGTGTGCTCATTGAACTACCTATGGGAGCCCCTCTTGAGACAACAGGCACAGCCTCTTCAGGGACACAGAAGCCCTAGGATTTGGAGTCCCACAGAGAGTGGGCCTTAGTCAATGTCTGTAGAATGAATGAGCAGGAGGGGGAATGAATCAAGATGTTAATAGGGACATGAGTAAGCATGTGTGGGAGCCAAGTGATGAATCATATGTACATAGAGCAGTGGTCGGCAAACTGCGGCTCTCGAGCCACATGCTGCTCGCGAGCCGCGGTTTGCCGCTCTGTTGACTTAATGAGTTTGCCGACCACTGACATAGAGGAATAGGCTTGGGAAAGAAGTGAGGAAACAAGGATTGCTGGCATTGGGGGGGGGGGGTTCTGACTCCTCCCTCCCAGGCCCCCATTGCCAAGTCTGGGAAATCTGACCTCACGGTGAACTCTGGCATTCTGGATACCAGTCACCCCATTGGTGTGAAAATAATCCCCCTCCAATAGGGCATCACCATGGACCTGGGAAGAAGTAAGGGTCAGGGAGACCCGGCTTCCTTGAAGAAGGCGCCCTGCTTTAGTCTCCTCTAATGCACCACAGATACTTCTGCTCTGCGATGCTCAGTGCTGTCAGTATTTTTTTTAAGGGGAACCACAAAATAATCCGAAGTGAGTTTTCATTTTGGGCCAGGGGGTTATGGGAAAGATTTTTCTGAATGGACATCGGCTCCAAAAGCTGTCTCTTCCGTGTAAAGCCCTGCATGGGCGATGCAGACATCTCCACTGGGGTGCAAGTGCTCCCGTGCACATGGCCTCATGGGAGACATAAAAGCTGGCCCTTTCATGCAAGCCATGGCAGGGGTAGGAATGCCCTCTTCTACAACGTTGTGCACTCCCTGAGGTGCAACTGCTGAGTCCCCGGGCCTCCCAAGGCTTCAACCGGGACTTGGTGATCCCCAGTGGTAGAACTGCAACGCTGCCTGCTTGATCTGCTCATTGCCAGGCAGAGCCCAGCCAGCCCAGTGAAGACCGGGGAGAGCAGGATGGTGGTGGCGGACACTGCACGCAGCTCTCAGGGCCTCAGTAGGGCCCCTGCCTCAAACTCCCAGTCGCACAGTCCGACCCAGGCTATCCCAGACTGCAACCCTTGTATTTCTGGGCCACTTCCTTTGTTCCTGCCCCTTCTGTATACCTAGGTCCCACCCTTCCTTGGCTCCAGGTCAGCCCCTCCCCCCCCCCCCCTGTATTTCCAGATCCCACCCTGGTCATATCAGACACCGTCCCATTAGCTTTTGGGGGCCTTTGCCTTCCAGGAATCCTTAGGTTCTTCCTCCTCCCCCAAAAGCTGCTGTGGTTCCCACAGCCCCTGGTGTCTTCAGGCACCACCCCCTTCCTGCCTTTCAACCCTGCCCTGGAAGGTTCCTACAGGCCCTGCTGTATATCAACCCAGCCTCCTCTGAGGCCCAGTCCCTACTGTACCTCCCTGGTCCCCTCCCAATGGGCCCCGACCCCACAGCCCCTTAGATCTGCAGCCTCCCTGCCCTCAGACTCTACCAGGGGTCCTCAAATTTTTTAAACAGGGTGCCAGTTCGCTGTCCCTCAGACCGTTGGAGGGCAGGACTATAGTTTAAAAAAAAAAAAACTATGAACAAATTCCTATGCGCACTGCAGGCCCGGGACGAGTGGGCTGCTAAGCAGGACAGGCAGCGGCACCCGGCGGGCCAGATAAATGTCCTTGGCGGGCCGCATGTGGCCCGCAGGCCATAGTTTGAGGACCCCTGCCTAGACCTCTGCATCTTCAGGCCCCGCCCCTTCAGGTACAGCTAAAGCCCGGATGCCCCGCCCTCCTCTCCCACCCTTTCTGGGATCTTTAAGGTGGCTGGGCCCCTGGAGCAGTGGAGCGGTTCACGGGGAAGTGCAGGGCCTTCAGCTCGGGCTCCTTGGGCCGCTGGCTGAGGGGAGGGGGGGAGACCAGCACGGGGTTTGGAACCCGACCCTACAGGTGGACATCGGGTGAGAGATGGAGAGTGGCATCGGGCTGTGGGGGGGGTGCTCTGTGGGGGGACTAGTCCCGGGTGTCACCCGGCTCCTAGTTGGGTCTGGGGGCGACCCGGTCCTCAGACCCCGACCCCTGACCAGATAGGTGTCCCACTTCACTTCCCAAAAGAAGGGGATGCAGTCTCAGATCCCTGGTGGTTTCCAGGGGCAGGGACTGCAGAGAACGGGAGAAGGCGGGAGTGAAGCAGAAACAGATGAAGTGAGAGAAATAAAAACAGACATACACAAAGGGAGATAGAGACTCTCATGGAGATGTACAAAGAGATGCAGGCAGAGACATACAAAAAATGAATAAAAAGAGGGACAAGACAGCCGAAACCGGTTTGGCTCAGTGGATAGAGCGTCGGCCTGCGGACTCAAGGGTCCCGGGTTCGATTCCGGTCAAGGGCATGTACCTTGGTTGCGGGCACATCCCCAGTAGGGGGTGTGCAGGAGGCAGCTGATCAATGTTTCTCTCTCATCAATGTTTCTGACTACTTTCTATCCCTCTCCCTTCCTCTTTGTAAAATATCAATAAAATATATATTTAAAAAAAAAAAAGAATATAAGGTCTTTCCCTAACCGGTGTGGCTCAGTGGATAGAGCGTCGGCCTGTGGACTGAGGGTCCCAGGTTCGATTCCGGTCAAGGGCATGTACCTTGGTTGCGGGCACATCCCCAGTGGTGGGTGTGCAGGAGGCAGTGATCGATGTTTCTCTCTCATTGATGTTTCTAATTCTCTATCCCTCTCCCTTCCTCTCTGTAAAAAATCAATAAAATATATATATATTTAAAAAAAAAAAAAGAGGGACAAGACAAAAGACAGAGAAAGAGGAATTTGGTGAGGGTCAGAAATGCAGGTACAGATGTGGGAAGAACTTCAGCATCAGATAGAGGCAAACAGGAGTGAAGTCGAGGTGGCACTTAGAGCTGTGAGGGGCTGGACCGCCAGAAGGCTCTCAGGCCTCTGCCCCCCTAACTTCTAGCTGAGGGGCTTCAGAGAGATGCCCACCTGCACTCTTGCATTTCTCTCTCCACTCTTTTAAAAAATATTTTTTTATTGATTTCAAAGAGAAAGGGAGAGATAGAAACATCAATGATGAGAATCATTGATCAGCTGCCTCCTGCACACCCCACACTGGGGATCGAGCCTGCAACCCAGGCATGTGTCCTGATGGGGAATCTAGCCAGCACCCTCTTGGTGCATGGGTCCACGCTCAACCAACTGAGCCACACCGGCTGGGCTGATAGCTCTTTTTCCCTGTGGCCTCTGGTTTTGCCATCCACCTGTCAGCATGGTTGTGGGGGGATATTTGGTGAGTTACAGAGATAGAATCGGGGAAGAGCAGGGGATCCAACCTGGACAGTGAAGAGGGGGAATCACTCTATCCACTTCCTCAGGCAGAAGCCCTGAGAGGATGAGGAGAGAGACATGGGGAAATCCAAGACAGACGCAAAGATACCAAGAGAAAGAAAAGTCTGAGTTTACAGAGGCATCAAAGGAGAGACAGAGATGCAAAGAAACACCAAGAAAGAGAAAAAGCAGTACAGCAAGTAAACAAGGAAAAAGAGAATGAACGTGAGGAGATAGAGATCGAGATTGGGAGAGTCAGAGAGACCAAAAAAAAAAAAAATTGGAGGGGCAGAGAGTATCAGAGCAAGACCAGCCAAAGAGTTGGGCAGAGAGAGAGAGAGACAAAGAGAGACAAAAGAGTTGGGCGGCCCTGACCGGTGTGGCTCAGTGGATAGAGCATCGGCCTGCGGACTGAAGGGTCCCAGGTTCGATTCCGGCCAAGGGCATGTACCTGGGTTGCGGGCACATCCCCAGTAGGGAGTGTGCAGGAGGCAGCTGATCCATGTTTCTCTCTCAATGTTTCTAACTCTATCTCTCTCCCTTCCTCTCTGTAAAAAAAAAAAACAAAAGAGTTGGGCGCACATATCTTACCCTGAGTCTGGGAGTTGCTGGTCTGAGTGTTCTTACGTACTTTGTTCTCTTAGTGGCAGTTGGAGAACAGGGCCTGACCGAGCAGAACAGCTCTGAAGTCCCCTCCCCAACCACCCAGCTCACGGAGATGAGTGGGAGGGGTGGCCTCTCCTGGTGATACGTCTTTAGAGATCTGTGCCCTGGATGTTGGGAACTGGGAGCCATCTCAAGAAGTCTATTTAGGGTCAACCCCTGGAGCGGACCAGTGGGGGCCGTCTCTGGGGAATCTACAGCTTCATCAGACCGCCTGCGATCGTGTGGAAGAAGAAGGATGTGCCAAAACCGGTTTGGCTCAGTGGAAGAGCGTCAGCCTGCGGACTGAAAGGTCCCAGGTTCGATTCCGGTCAAGGGCATGTAACTTGGTTGCGGGCACATCCCCAGTAGGAGGTGTGCAGGAAGCAGCTGATCGATGTTTCTCTCTCATCGATGTTTCTGACTATTTATCCCTCTTCCTTCCTCTCTGTAAAAAATCAATAAAATATATTTTAAAAAAAAAAAAAGAAGAAGGATGTGCCCTGGTCACTTCTTTTTTTAATTGAAGTTATTGGGATGATACTGGTTAATGAAATTATACAGGTTTCAGGTGTACAATGCTGTGATACATCATCTGTATATTGTATCGTGTTCCCCACTCCAAGTGCAATGATCACTTCTGAGGTGACAGAGAAATTTGTGTTCCCCTCATTATATATACGAGGAAAGCAACTTACCCACAGTTATACTGCCTGAAAGAGACAAAGCCGGGCTTCATATCCTTATTTATTGTGCTTAGAGTTTCAGAGATGTCATTTGCAACGTAATCTCCAGGACAACATAGTATCAGTCATGATTACGGGTGTCACTGGAAGGCTTTCTCAGGCCATCGCCACAATTTCTTAGCCTCCTTAAAGTAATAACTTCAAGGACAGACTTATCTTTTTTAAAACTTTATTTTAGAGACAGAGAGAGAGAACGTCAATTTGTTCTTCCACTTATGTATGCATTTGTTGGATTCCTGCATGTGCCCTGACGTGGGATCAAACCCACAACCTTGGCGTATGGGACGATACTCTAACCAACTGAGCTACCTGGACAGGGCCAGGGACAGATGTGTCTTAATCGAGGTCAAGTCAGCAACAATTCTGGGCATCCACACAGGGCTCTGTGTTCAAACTCAAGACAAAGTTTCTCACTTGAACACCTCACCAAATCAGATGGTATGAACTAGATGATACAGAATGTAAGCTCTCCCTGGACAGCCCAGAGAGGGCGGGCATCGCCTTTCCTCGGATTTCTTTAGTTAATTATGAAGACTCTTGTAAGACTGGGCTCTGAAATTTTATTTGAGTATATGTGCTGCCGAAGCGAGCACTGAAATTTTATTTAGTGAGCATTAGAAAGAAAACACAGGCCTGTGAAGCTAAATTTTTAAAAATATTTTTTATTGCCCTAACCGGTTTGGCTCAGTGGATAGAGCGGGCCTGCGGACTCAAGGGTCACGGGTTCGATTCCAGTTAAGGGCATGTACCTTGGTTGCGGGCACATACCCAGTAGGGAGTGTGCAGAAGGCAGCTGATCGATGTTTCTCTCTCATCGATGTTTCTAACTCTCTATCCCTCTCCCTTTCTCTCTGAAAAAAAAAATCAAAATATATTTAAAAAAACGTATTTTTTTTTTTATTGATTTCAGAGAGGAAAGGAGAAGGACAGAGAGATAGAAACATCAATGATGAGAGAGAATCATTGATTGGCTGCCTCCTGCACGCCCCCTACTGGGGATCGAGCCTGCAACCCGGCATGTGCCCTTAGCCGGAATTGAACCGGGACCCTTCAGTCTGCAGGCCGATGCTCTATCCACTGAGCCAAAGTGGCTAGGGCAGGATGAGGAAAATTTTGTACAAAAGAGGAAGCCCAAATGGCCAATAATGTATGAAAATATAGTAAATCAGGGAGCTGTATATTAAGACAAAAAAATATTATTTCATATCAATCAGATGGCAAAAAAAATTAAATCTGATAACACCAAGTGTTGCTAAGGAATTCTAGAAACAAGGTGTCTCATTCACAGCTTATGAGAGTATAGATGGGGACAACAATTATTTTCGAAAACTGTTTGGCAGTATCTGCTAGAGCTGCATATATACACACTTATTATCCAGTGATACCATCTCTAGGTATATACCTAACAGACATGTTCAAAGCTTAACCAAAGACGTGTACAAGAATGTTTATAGAGCAATGTGCTGGAGACAAGTCTCCGTGGATTTCTCATTTCCTGCGTGGTCCAGGCCTTCTGAGCAAAGGGCCTGTTGGAAAAGCAGTTTTGAAAGTTAGAGAGAGTATATCTCTCTGGAGAGATTTAGAGACAAGTTTGGAAAATAAACCTAGAAATGCCCCTCCCACATCCCCAACCAGGAGTTGTTTATATTCCAGGGCAACTAATAATCTCCATCCAAGGAGGGGAGGATGGTCAGGTGTTTCAGCAGCTTCATAAAAGCTCAGTGTCCTCGGCATGGAGGGACCTGGAGAGCATTATGCTAAGCCAAATGGGCCAGTCAGAGAAAGCAGAGAAAGACAAACATCACATGATCTCACTTATATGTGGAATCTAGTGAGCAAAATAAACTGACAAACAAAATAGGTCCAGAGGCGTGGATACAAGGAACTGCATAACAAATCTCAGCGGGGGGGGGGGCGGGGGGCCCGCGGGGGAGGAGGAGGGGACAGGAAGAGATTAAGCAAAGAACATATATGCATATATGCATAGCCCAGGGACACAGACAAATAGTATGGGGGAAGGCCTGGGGTGGTGTGGGGGTTGGGTGGAAGGGGGCAAAAAAGGGAAACAATAGGGGATGTCTGTAACACTGTCAACAATAAAATAATTAAAAAAAAAAAACTGGGGGAAAAAACACTCAGTCTCCTAATTTCAGGTTGCTCTTTTGCAGTGTGACCCATGGCATGGGGGGCAAACATCTGGCCACCTGCAAACTGGGGCATGAGGAACTCACTGCTCTGACTGCTGCTTTTTGCTGTGAATAAGAAATGGTCTAGCCGAAGCCGGTTTGGCTCCGTGGATAGAGCGTCAGCCTGCGGACTGAAGGGTCCCAGGTTCGATTCCGGTCAGGGGCATGTACCTTGGCTGCGGGCACATCCCCAGTGGGAGGTGTGCAGGAGGCAGCTGATTGATGTCTCTCTCTCATCGATGTTTCTAGCTCTCTGTCCCTCTCCCTTCCTCTCTGTAAAAAATCAATAAAATATATTTTAAAAAAAAAAGGAATGGTCTATTTTTCTGACACACAGGTCTTGTGGCGTGTGTGTGTGTGTGTGTGTGTGTGTGTGTGTGTGTGTGTGTGTAAAACTGCGCCAGGCTGCCTTGTTAGCTTGTGCATAGACTAGAACCATGAAAATGAACAATTGTAATTCTACATGTGTAACATGGATGAATCTCCCAATGTTGGGCAAAAGAAGCTGTTAGACATAAAAGAATGCATACCATATGATTGTCTTTATACAATGTTTAAAAATCAGGCTAAGCCCTGACCGGTGTGGCTCAGTGGATAGAGCATCAGCCTGCAGACTGAAGGGTCCCAGGTTCGATTCCGGTCAAGGGCATGTACCTTGGTTGCGGGCACATCCCCAGTAGGCAATGTGCAGGAGGCAGCTGATGGATGTTTCTCTCTCATTGATGTTTCTAGCTCTCTATCCCTCTCCCTTCCTCTCTGTAAAATATCAATAAAATATATTATTAAAAAAATTAAAAAAAATAAAAATCAGGCTAACTTAAAGCATGACGTCATAAGTCAAGATTGTGGTTACTGCCCTAGCCGGTTTGGCTCAGTGGACAGAGCATCGACCTGCTGACCGAAGGGTCCCAGGTTCAATTCTGGCCAAGAGCATATGCCTGGGTTCCAGGCTCGATCCTCAGTGTGGGGTGTGCAGGAGGCAGCCGATCAATGATTCCCTCTCATCACTGGTGTTTCTATCTCTCTCCCCCTCTCCCTTCCTCTCTAAAATCAATAAAAATATATTTTACAAAAATGATTGTGGTTGTTACCATGTGGAAGACAGTGACCGGAAGCAGGCAAAAGGGAGCCCATGGGGTGAGATACTGGTCACGATCTGTTTCTTTTTTTTAAGTGTTTGTTTGTTTTTAATCCTCATCTGAGGATATTTTAAAAAATATCTTTTATTGCTCTGGCTGGTTTGCTCAGTGGATCAGCCTGTGGACTGAAGGGTCCCAGGTTCGATTCAGATCAAGGGCACATGCCTGGATTGTGGGCTCGATTCCTAGTAGAGGGCATGCAGGAGGCAGCCGGTCAGTGATTCTCTCTCATCATTGATGTTTCTCTCTCTCTCCCTCTCCCTCTCTGAAATCAATAAAGATATATTTTTAAAAATATAGGTATGCACCCTGACCAGAATGGAGCATGCCACCTTTTTGGAGCACAGACCAACGTTCAACCAACTGAGCCAGCTGGCCAGGCACGTCCTGTTTCTTGATCTGGTTGCCGGTTACACGTGTCTGTGTATTCAGTTTGTGGACATTTATCAGGCTGTACCCTTCTGATGTGCACTTTTCTGTATGTGCATCATATCTCACCGAAGAGTCAGCTGTGTACTGGAGCCATGTGTACCCACATGGATAATTCTCAAACCTACCATGTAAACACAGAAGGAAGTTGAAGACTGCTATAGACAGTATATTTGTTTGAAACAATTTTTTTTTGTTTTGTTCATTCTCACCTGAGGATATTTTTCCATTGATTTATTAGAGAGAGAGGAAATGAGGGGGGCAGAGAAAGAGAAAAAAAACAAACATCGACGTGAGAGAGACACATCAATTGGTTTCCTACCACAGGATCCCCAACCAGGGCTGGGAATCAAGCCTGCAAC
Source organism: Plecotus auritus (assembly GCF_963455305.1). Taxonomy (NCBI): domain Eukaryota; kingdom Metazoa; phylum Chordata; class Mammalia; order Chiroptera; family Vespertilionidae; genus Plecotus; species Plecotus auritus. Next base: position 138,818,347 of record NC_137784.1, read on the forward strand.
CAAGGTACATGCTCTTTTTTATTTTTAATGTATTTTATTGATTTTTTACAGAGAAGAAGGGAGAGGGACAGAGAGTCAGAAACATCGATGAGAGAGAAACATCGATCAGCTGCCTCCTGCACACCTCCCACTGGGGATGTGCCCGCAACCAAGGTACATGCCCTTGACCGGAATCGAACCCGGGACCCCTCAGTCCGCAGGCCGACGCTCCATCCACTGAGCCAAACCGGTTAGGGCCCAAGGTACATGCTCTTGACCAGAACTGAACCCGAGGGCTGATGTTCTATCTACTGAGCCAAACCAGCTAGGGCTAAAGAAATTTTTTAAAACATGCAAATAACATATGCTGTTTTTGGATCCCAAATCACATAATAAAAATAATAAAAACATGAAGGGAATGATAGATAATAAATTAAAATGCAGTTACCTCAGAGGAAGGAGGGAGAGATACAGAGTTGGGTAGGGAACCTATTTGATGGGTTTCAGCTAGAGCTGAAATACTTTGTTTCTTATCTTTTTTGTTTTTATTGATTTCAAAGAGAGGAAGGGAGAGGGAGAGAAGGATAGAAACATCAATGACAGGAATCAAACCTTGACCTCCTGATGGCAGGGCACTTTGTTTCTTAAAGAAAAAGACTTGAGCCCTCACCAGTTTGGCTCAGTGGATGGAGCGTCGGCCTGCGGACTGAAGGGTCCCGGGTTCGATTCCGGTCAAGGGCATATACCTTGGTTGCGGGCACATCCCCGGTGGGGGGTGTGTAGGGGGCAGCTGATGGATGTTTCTCTCTCATCGATGTTTCTGACTCTCTCTCTCTCTCCCTTCCTCTCTGTAAAAAATCAATAAAATATATTTAAAAATGGATTAATAAATATATTTTTTTAAAAAAGAAAAAGATTTGAGGCAAATTACAAAATGTTGAGATCTGTTGGGAGAAGAGTCCCCAGGTATCCATTATATGATTGTGCATTTGAAATATTTCATAATTTAGCCCTAGCTGGTTTTGCACAGTGGATAGAGGGTCGGCCTGCGGACAGAAGGGTCCTGGGTTTGATTCAGGTCAAGGGCACATGCCCGGATTGCGGGCTCGATCCCCAGTAGGGGGTGTGCAGAAGGCAGCCAATCAATGATTCTCTCTCTTGATGTTTCTATTTTTCTCCCTCTCCCTTCCTCTCTGAAATCAATAAAAATATATTTTAATAAATAAATATGTATATATTAAAAAAGAAATTTTTCATAATTTAGAAGAGTAAAAAGAATCCTGCTGGTGTTAAATTGATTTCATAGATTAATTTGGGGACACATTTATTCAATGTTGATTCTTAATGCCTGGAACATTATATGTCTCTCTATTTAGGTCACTTTTTCTTTTTTTTTTCTTTTTTAAAGGATCTCATTGCCATTTTTTAAAAAAAATATTTTATTGATTTTTTTACAGAGAGGAAGGGAGAGGGAGAGAGAGAAACATTGATGAGAGAGAAACATCAATCAGCTGCCTCCTGCACACCTCCCACTGCGGATGTGCCCGCAACCAAGGTACATGCCCTTGACAGGAATCGAACCTGGGACCCTTGAGTCTGCAGGCCGATGCTCTATCCACTGAGCCAAACTGGTCAGGGCAGGTCACTTTTTCTTATCTGTAAAAATGTATAGAGCTTATACTTTTCTTGCTCAATCTGTTCACAGGAAGTTGATGAATTTTGTTATCATGATGAACAATGTCATTTTCTGTTATGTTTTCTAATTTTGTATCACTAAAGGAAAACTATTCAATTTCTTGTTCAACCTTATTTCTAGTCACCTTGCTTACTTGCTTCTCTTATTAGGTCTAATATAATTCTCTTGAATTTTCTAAGCAAATAATATCAATGGACTTCAGCCAAAGGCCAACTGGTGAACAAAGTAGGGTTTATTAGCTTATCATAACAAGGGAGAAAGCGCATCATGGAAAACTCTGGGGCATCTTAGTAAGAGGGGGTTCAGAAAAGACATGACAGGATGTGGGTTTGTGATGATCTCAGGGAGCGTTAAAGAAGCAGGACTTGCCCTGACCGGTTTGGCTCAGTGGATAGAGTGTCGGCCTGCGGACTCAAGGGTCCCGGGTTCGGTTCCAGTCAAGGGCATGTACCTTGGTTGCAGGCACATACCCAGTAGGGAGTGTGCAGGAGGTAGCTGATCGATGTTTCTCTCTCATCGATGTTTCTGACTCTCTATCCCTCTCCCTTCCTCTCTGTAAAAAATCAATAAAAACATATTTTAAAAAAAAGAAGCAGGACTTGCCCTAGCTGATTTGGCTCAGTGGATAGAGCATCAGCCTGCGGACTGAAGGGTCCTGGTTCAATTCCGGTCAAGGGCACATGCCTGGGTTGCGAACTCGATCCCCAGTAGGGGCCATGCAGGAGGCAGCCGATCGATGATTCTCATCATTGATGTTTCTATCTCTCTCCCCCTCTCCCTTCCTCTCTGAAATCAATAAAAATATATATTTAAAAAATAAAAAATCCTCACCTCAGGATTTTTTTTAAAAAATATATTTTATTGATTTTTTTTACAGAGAGGAAGGGAGAGGGATATAGAGAAACATCGATGAGAGAGAAACATCGATCAGCTGCCTCCTGTACACCCCCTACTGGGGATGTGCCCGCAACCAAGTTACGTGCCTTTGACCGGAATCGAACCTGGGACCCTTCAGTCCGCAGGCTGACGCTCTATCCACTGAGCCAAACCGGTTAGGGCACCTCGGGATTTTTTTAAAAAGAAGCAGGACATCACTGTGGATTTGGCTACTAACAGAAAGTTCAGGTAATTCTATGGTGGAGTATCTGAATCATTCATATCTAGAAGACAAAAGGAATGAAGCAGTCACCAGTAAGGAGGCAGCAGCCACTCAGACAGGACAGAGGGTGTTTGGTCATTTTGTGGTTTGGACAATGTTCATGTTTTTGTCTGTACCCAGACTTGATTATAGAGTGGCCTGATTTTTGTCTTGATGCATCATGGTGACAGAGTGACCTTGTCTGATGTTGATATCTTGTGGGCTCGTTCTTGTTCAACAGGAGAACGCCAAGGCCTACAGGTGAGGGCCAAGCCAGCCCCTCGAAACACCAAGGCCTACGTGTTAGCATCAGGCCAGCTCCAGGATGTCAGGGACTGCATTTCTCTTTCTCAGGATCCCTTTTGTCCAAGTCAGTGTTGTGATCACCCTGCACAGACAGACAGACCACCCCCGCCCCGCACACACACCTAAAATTTAGTTCGAAGGTTAAGCCACACACACAGGCACAACGAAGGTATGAAATGGTTTATTATATAATGAGGCTTTCTGGAGAGAGCAGAAAAAGGAGACTGGTTTGGGATTTTAAATATAATCATTTTTTTAAAATATTTTTTTATTGATTTCAGAGAGGAAGGGAGAGGGAGAGAGAGAGAAACATCATGGTTTAGCATCCATCTATAAACCAGGAGGCCCCAGTTGGGGCACATGCCCTTGGTTGCAGGCTCAATCTCCAGTGTGGGGCATGCAGGAGGCAGCCAATCAAATGATTCTCTCATTATTGATGTTTTTCTCTCCCTCTCCTTCTCCCTTCATATCTATAATCAATAAAAATATATTAAATAAAAAGAAACATCAGTAATGAGAAAGAATCATTTGATCAGCCACCTCCTGCACGCCGCCCACTGGGAATGGAGCCAGCAACCCAGGCATATGCCCTCACCTGGAATCAAACCCTGACCTTCTGGTTCCTAGGTCGATGCTCACCCACTGAGCCACGCCAGCAGGGCTGGTTTGGGATTTTATCGTGGCTAGGGGGTGGAGCCAGGGTGAGGGATCCCACACACAACCGAATTTTGGGTTGGTTTGAACTTCCTGCCCGTACCAAAGGAAGGAACACCCAGTCTTTCTTTTTTTTTAAAAAAAAATATTTTTATTGATTTTTTACAGAGAGGAAGGGGGAGGGATAGAGAGTCAGAAACATCGATGAGAGAGAAACATCAATCAGCTGCCTGCTGCACACCTCCCACTGGGGATGTGCCCGCAACCAAGGTACATGCCCTTGACCAGAATCGAACCTGGGACCCTTCAGTCCCTAGGCCGACGCTCTAGCCAGTGAGCCAAACCGGCCAGGGCCACCCAGTCTTTCTTATAGCTTGCCTAGATACGGGGGAAAGGGTGAGAGGGAGGGCATGAAGCTTAAAAACTGTCACCAGTCAAAGAAAACAAAAAAAAAATGGGAACAGATTCTTTATTATAGTCAGATGAAGTCAGGACACGCCTCTGTGTATTCTGGTCTCCACCATTGCCGAGATTTTGCCAATCTGGAGGTGGCTCACAGAGAGCTGTTTCTAGAAGGACCAGGGCTAGTCCCTCCGGTGCCTTCTGTTGCATACGGAGCCGTGGACTCCTCTGATATGACAAGGGCTGCGCTGTGGCATTTGAATGCACCACAACCAGTTCCAGAAATGATGGTGATTGGTCCTCATAATCGACCCTGGAGACAAGGGCCTAGTTGACCAAACGCACGCAGGCCATGGAAACATGTCCCAAAGTCCAACTGGTCTCTTGGAGACAGCCAGGTGGCTTTTTCTTTTAGCCTCATCAGAAATTATTCTACCTGACCGATAATATTTATGTAAGTACAGCAAGAAGCGTTTGCTAAAGCATAGACGCCCCATTGGCTGGCCAAAGGAAATCAAGGGTTATGAGCTTGCTCATGACAACTCTGGTAATGAATTCATTCATTCATTCATTCATTCACTCATTTTCCTTCTCAGTAGGGGACACTACTAAGTAATTTTTGTTTATCCAGTCTTCTGTCGAACAGACTGTGTGGAATCCACTTCTTCCCATAGATCCTGAGCTCCCGTGCCCCATTATCTAATCTAGATTGGCTGTTTTGTAGACATTGCTTTATTATTATTATTATTTTAAAATATATTTTATTGATATTTCACAGAGAGGAAGGGAGAGGGATAGAGAGCTAGAAACATCGATGAGAGAGAGACATCGATCAGCTGCCTCCTGCACGCCCCCCACTGGGGATGTGCCCGCAACCAAGGTACATGCCCTTGACCGGAATCGAACCCGGGACCCTTCAGTCCACAGGCCGACGCTCTATCCACTGAGCCAAACCGGTTTTGGCGCTTTATTATTTTCTAGCATTCGGTGTTGCTGACAGATGTCTGATGTCAGTGTGATTTTCATTCCTTTCTGAGTAATCTGGTTTGTATAAATGAACAAGAATGTATCCATGCCCTTCAATCTCCCTTCATTCATTCATTTTCCTTCTGCTTTCTTTTCTTTTAAAAAAAAACTTTATTGTTGAAAGCATTACCTATGTCCCCTTTTTCCTTCATTGACCCCTTTTAGCAGCCCCCTCTCCTCCCCCCTCCCCCCCCCCCACCCCAGGCCTTCACCACCCTATTGTCTGTGTCCATGGGCTATGCATATATGCATACAGTTCTTTGGTTAATCTCTTCCCACCCACCCACCCTCCCCCGCCTTCCCTCTGAGATTCAACAGTCTGTTTGTTGCTTCTTTTGTCTCTGGATCTATTTTGTTCATCCGTTTATTTTGTTCCTTAGATTCCACATGAGTGAGATCATGTGATCCTTGTCTTTCACTTATTTCACTTAGCATGATACTCTCCAGGTCCCTCCAATGTAAATTGGTTTGTCGAACTTCTAGAGTAGAAGTTGTGTCATTTGTGAGATCTCCTGAACTGAGAGACAATTTGGGAGCCACCTCTCTGACTGTACCGTTCCCACCGTGAGAATTGCAGTTCACATGAAGAGGAAGTCAGCTCCCCCTACTGGCAGTTCGGAGGAGCCTGTGCTTGTCTCATTTTTGGAACTGAAAATCCTCAGGGCAAATGGCCCACAGGAGGAACGTAAATCTAAATATTTGAATGTCTGGAATGATTTTCCTGAATACACAGAGGAAGTTGGTGTGCAGCGGGCAGGTGTAAGCCTCGTGTATCCTTGTGGAACACAGACTGTATTGGAAGTAGATATATCATTTATTTTTCACATCTGTCTTTCTTTTTTTTTTTTTTAATATATTTTATTGATATTTTACAGAGAGGAAGGGAGAAGGATAGAGAGTCAGAAACATCGATGAGAGAGAAACATCGATCAGCTGCCTTCTGCACACTCCCCACTGGGTATGTGCCTGCAACCAAGGCACATGCCCCCGGCCGGAATCGAACCCGGGACCCTTGAGTCCGCAGGCCGACGCTCTATCCACTGAGCCAAACCGGTCAGGGCCACATCTGTCTTTCAATTATAGTTAATATATAATATTATATTAGTTAAAAATATTGTATTAGTTTAAGGTGTACAACAGAGGATGAAAAAGGCAATTTGTATGCCTCAAGAGGGACATATTTCTTTGTGCGGGTGTGTGTTTTGTTAATCCTCACCCGAGAATATTTTTCCATTGATTTTTAGAGAGAGTGGGAAAGGGAAAGACCAAGAGAAACATCGATGTGAGAGAAACACATCGATTGGTTGCCTCCTGCACGCACCCCAACCAGGGCCCGGGCCAGGGAGGAGCCTGCAACTGAGGTACATGCCCTTGACCGGAATCGAACCCGGTACCCTTCAGTCCTCAGGCCAATCTCTATTTACTGAGCCAAACCGACTAGAGCAAGAGGGACATATTTCTGCCCTAACCGGTTTGGCTCAGTGGATAGAGCGTCGGCCTGCAGACTCAAGGGTCCCAGGTTCGATTCCGGTCAAGGGCATGTACCTTGGTTGCGGGCACATACCCAGTAGTGAGTGTGCAGGAGGCGGCTGATGGATGTTTCTCTCTCATCGATGTTTCTAACTCTCTATCCCTCTCCCTTCCTCTCTGTAAAAAAATCAATAAAATATTTTTTAAAAAAAGAGGGACATATTTCTTGAGTGAAGTTCAACAGTAGCAGCAAAACAGCTTGGAGTGTCTCCGAAGAGAACAAAGTGCCCCCATGTTAGGTCCCATTTCTGAAGAGCTAGGTCATGCTGACTTAGTTGTAATGACTTCAGCAGAAACAGTCTGTGAGACCAATGTCCAAATTTTACAAGGTCAAAGTTTGAGAGTAATGTTAAGTACCAGAAGGGACTTATAGAAACAAAGGTCCCTTCTGGGGTATTTAAAAGAGCAGCATTATTAAATTTTTTATCAGTTGCAGGTAGGTGTGTGTGTGTGTGTGTGTGTGTGTGTGTGTGAGAGAGAGAGAGAGAGAGAGAGAGAGAGAGAGAGAGAGAGAGAGAGAGATTTAGCAATCAAATACAGAGTTGCAGCCAGTCTGAGAAAACACACAGGAGAGTTGTGTTTTTTTTTCCCTTAAATGGCAAAGGAGACCATAGGAGATCAAAGAATAAGGGAGATCATACTGAGAGAGAGATATTTTTTAATATATTTTTTATTGATTTCAGAGAGGAAGGGAGAGGGAGAGAGAAAGAGAGATAGAAACATCAATGATGAGAGAGAATCACTGACCGGCTGCCTCCTGCACACCCCACACTGGGGATCAAGCCTGCAACTTGGGCATGTGCCCCTAACCGGAATCGAACCCAGGACCCTTCAGTCTGCAGCTCTATCCACTGATCCATACCAACTAGGGATATTTTATTTGCTTACTAGATAGTGTCAAAGTACAATAATAGCTAAAATTAATAGTGGAATACAAAGAAAAAATACTGAAGAATCAAAATTAATTTATTAATCTATTTTTGTATTTATTTATTTTAATTCCTCACCTGAGGATATTTTTTCCATTGATTTTTTAAAAGAGAGAGTGGAAGGGAGAGGGAGAGACAGAGAGAGAGAAAAAAACATCGATGTGAGAGAGACACTTTGATTGGTTGTGTCCCACATGCACCCCGACCAGGGCCGGGAACATGCAACCAAGGTTCGTGCCCTTGACCAGAATGTGCCTTTGATTGGAATCGAACCCGGGACCCTTTAGTCCGCAGGCCTATGTTCTATCCACTGAGCCAAAACAGGTAGGGCTATTAATCTATTTTTGAACTACATTTGGCATACAATATTATATTAGTTTCAGATATACAACATAGTGATTAGACATTTATGTACCTTACGAAAGGATCACCCAGATAAGTCTAGTACCCATCTAACAACATACACAGTTATTACAATATTATTATTTTTAATTTTAAAAAAATATATTTCTTTTTTTTTAATATTTTATTGATTTTTTACAGAGAGGAAGGAAGAGTGATAGATAGTCAGAAACATCGATGAGAGAGAAACATCGATCAGCTGCCTCTTGCACACCTCCTACTGGGGATGTGCCCGCAACCAAGTTACATGCCCTTGACCGGAATCGAACCTGGGACCTTTCAGTCCGCAGGCCCACGCTCTATCCACTGAGCCAAACCGGTTTTGGCTAAAAAATATATTTCTTTATTGATTTCAGAGAGGAAGGGAGAGAGAGATAGAAACATCAATGATGAGAGAGAATCATTGATTGGCTGCCTCCTGCACGCCCCCCAATGGGGATCAAGCCCGCAACCCGGGCATGTGCCCTTGACCGGAATCGAACGTGGGACCCTTCAGTCCGCAGGCCAACACTATCCACTGAGCCAAACCAGCTAGGGCTATTATTTTTAATTTTTAAAATACATATATATTTTAACAATGTATGTTTTTATTTATTTTTAAAATATATTTTTATTGATTTCAGAGAGGAAGGGAGAGGAAGAGAGAGAGAAACATCAATGATGAGAGAAAACCATTGATCAGCTGCCCCCTGCACACCCCTGACTGAGGATCAAGCCCACAACCGAGGCATGTGCTCTTGTCTGGAATCGAACCGAGGACCATTCAGTCCACAGGCTGACACTCTATCCACTGAGCCAAACCAGCTAGGGCATTTTTAAATTTTTTTTATTTTAGAGAAAGAGAGGAAGGGAGACAGACAGACAGACAGAGACAGAGAGACAGAAACATCAAGTTGTTGTTTGATTTATTTATGCATTCATTGGTGGATGTGCCCTAACCTGGGGTTGTGCCCTGACCCGGGATTGAACCCGGAACCTTGGTGTGTGGGGTCGATGCTCCAACCAACTGAGCTATCCAGCCAGGGCAGAATAATATTGACTATATCAGAAGTGAGATTTTCTGATATAGTCAATATCAGAGAGACACATTGGTTGATTCTTGTATGTGCCCTGATGGGGGATCAAACCCACAATGTCTCTCTGGTACTTAACATTAATCTGTGATGCGCACTGACCACTTGCACTAAAATCTGGCTCAGCGCTCTTGGGCAGAAGCTGAACACTTCTGTAGCCATCAGCTTCTGGAGAATTCCTAAGAATCCGTAGTTTGAAGCCCATGAATGTGCTTTCCATTGCTGCTCCAGGGTGGTTTTTCCTTTGATCATGCAGGCTTTGTTTAGGAGGGTGCTTCGGAAATGCAGACATCTGGAGGCGTCATCTGAGACTCCAGTTGTATTAAATCACATTGGTCTGTAAAGGCGTAGACACCAGGATTCGAAGTGAAATTACAAAACACTGTGGGTAGTCTGTTATTAACTGAGAAGTAGCTAACTAGAGGTGGTCCCCGGGGAAATTAGATCTGATTGCCATCAAGGCTAAGGGCAACACTTCAGTTCTTGGAAGTCTGAGGCTTTCTCAGAACTTTGTTTTTAGAATTTCGTTTGGTCTCTCTACTTTTTCTGAAAATTAGGAATGATAATGGCTGTAGAGTTTCCTTTTTTTGTGGCCGTAGAGTTTCTGAGGGTTAAAACTATACAGAGTTTTTGACATACAGAAGGCCAAGAGACATATGAAAACATGCTCAAAGTCATTAATCATTCGAGAGATGCAAATCAAAACGACAATGCGGTGCCATCTCACACCTGTCAGAATGGCTATTATCAACAAATCAACAAACTGACAAGTGCTGGAGAAAAGGGAACCCTCGTGCACTGCTGGTGGGAATGCAGACTGGTGCAGCCACTGTGGAGAACAATATGGAGTTTCCTCAAAAAACTAAAAATGGAACTCCCATTTGACCCAGTAATCCCATTTCTAGGAATATATCCCAAGAAACTAGAAACACCAATCAGAAAGGATATATGCACCCCTGTATTCATAGCAGCACAATTCACCATAGCTAAGATTTGGAAACAGCCTAAATGCCCATCAGCAGCTGAGTGGATTAAAAAACTGTGGTACATCTACACAATGGAATACTACGCTGCTGTTTCAAAGAAGGAACTCATACCATTTGCAACAGCATGGATGGACCTGGAGAGCATTATGCTACGCGAAATAAGCCAGTCCGAGAAAGATAAATATCACATGATCTCACTCATTGTGGAATATAATGAACAACATAAACTGATGAACAAAAATAGAGCCAGAGAAAAAAATATTTTAGAATAAAATAGAAGTAATCCTGCTATTTGCAGATTTTTAATATTTCCTACAACTTTTGTGATATTATACTATGTTAGTACAGTTTTGGTAATTTTATTATTTTTTTTAAAATATATTTTATTGATTTTTTTACAGAGAGAAAGGGAGAGGGAGAGAGAGTTAGAAACATCGATGAGAGAGAAATATCAATCAGCTGCCTCTTGCACACCCCCTACTGGGGTTATGCCCGCAACCAAGGTACATGCCCTTGACTGGAATCGAACCTGGGACCCTTGAGTCCACAGGCCGACTCTCTACCCACTGAGCCAAACCAGTCATGGCGAGTTTTGGTAATATTATATTTAAAATCTTTCTTTTGAAATAGTAATGTTTATTGCACGTAAATGGCTAATTATTTTGTATCTACAATCTGGTAATAGATTTATTTTGTATATTGTAAAAAAATAAAAAATAAAGCATAAAAAAACTATACAGAGTTTTAAAATAACAGAGTTATTTTTAAAATATATTTTTTATTTTAAAGAGGAAGGGAGAGGGAGAGAGACAGAAACATCAATGATGAGAGAGGATCATTGGTCGGCTGCTTCCTGCATGCCATACACTGGGGATTAAGCTCACAACGAGGCAGGTGAGCTGACCTGGAATTGAACCATGACCTTCTGGTTCATAGGTCAATGCTCAACCACTGAACCGCCAGCTGAGCAATTACAGAGTTGTTTAAATATGTGCAATGCGTGTCCCTGTTATTGGAAAGATGAGATACCCCATTAGGAATACGAAAGGGAGCCATCTCCCCTATTATTTCAGGAGAAGCTTAATTCACCTGGAAAAGAAACCACAAGTACATGCTCATGGCCCCTTTGGAAGTGTTTAAAAGGGCCTTGAATCTTTGGTTCCTATCAACATCCTGCCTTTACAGTCTTTGCCATCCTATATAATAAAACCCTAATATGCAAATCGACCGAACCGCAGAATACCAGTCACTATGATGCGCACTGACCACGGGGGGGGGGGGGGGGGTGGGGGGGGGGCAGCCACTCAACGCAGGAGCTGCCCCCTGGTGGTCAGTGTGCTCCCACAGGGAGAGCATAGCTCAGCCAGAAGCCAGGCTCATGGCTGGCGAGCAAAGCGGTGGTGGCTGGAGCCTCTCCTGCCTCCGCTGCAGGCGGGTGGTAAGGAGCGAGGGGTCCCGGACAGCGAGAGGGCGCAGGCTGGGCTGAGGGACCCCCCAGTGCATGAAATTTAGTGCACCAGGCCTCTAGTGATTATATATTGGAGGTATGACATTCAAGGGTACTTTCCCAGTAAGACCCTTAAAGTTACCCTATCACCCGACCAGGTGGCTAAATTGGTTGGAGGGTGGTCCCATACACCAAAAGGTAGCGGGTTCGATTCCTGGTCAGGGCACATATCGATTGGTTGCACCCACCACAACTGGGGACTGAACCGGCAACCCAGGGCATGTATGTGAGACAACACTCCAACCAACGGGACCACACTGGCCAAGACTGTTTATTGACGTATTGATAATAGCCATTCTGACAGGTGTAAGGTGATATTTCCCCTTTTGCAGAACTGATGTAGCTATTCATAGACCTTTATTTTTGTTGTTGTTAATCCTTACACGTGGATATTCTTTCTTTTTTTAAAATTTCTTTATTGATTAAGGTATTACAAATGTGTCCTTATCCCCCCATTGCCCCCCACCCCCCACTCATGCCCTCCCCCCCCCCCCGTGGATATTCTTTCCATTGATTTTTTTTTAGGAAGAGTGGAAGGAGGAGGAGGAGGAGGAGGAGGAGGAGGAGAAAGGAGAGAGACAGAGAGAAACATCAATGTGAGAGAGACACATTGATTGGTTGATTCTTGTATGTGCCCTGATGGGAGAATCAAACCAACTGAGCTACCTGGCCAGGGCCAAAGGACTGAGGGCTTTAATTTCTTTTTTTAAAAAATATATTTTATTGATTTTTTACAGAGAGGAAGGGAGAGGGATAAAGAGCCAGAAACATCGATGAGAGAGAAACATCGATCAGCTGCCTCCTGCACCCCCCCCACTGGGGATGTGCCTGCAACCAAGGTACATGCCCTTGACTGGAATCGAACCTGGGACCCTTCAGTCCGCAGGCCGACGCTCTATCCACTGAGCCACACCGGTTAGGGTGAGGGCTTTAATTTCTTGCTGGCTATCCCCTGGAGGCCACTGTCAGCTCCTAGAGACCATCCTCTGTTCCTTACTGCAAGAGGTTCCCCAAAGTGGCCACTTGCTTCATCAGAGCCAGCAAGGGAGTGAAAGTCTCCTCCCTTGAAATGACAAGATGGTTGTCTCAAACTCATCTATATATATAAAAGCCTAAGTGACCGTTTGACCATTCCACCAGTAGCTATGATGGGCGCTGACCACCAGGGGGCAGATGCTCCGATTGGTAGATTAACTTGCTGCTGGAGTCCGGCTGATTGAGACTGGGCGAGACAGGCCAGACATGTCCTGGAGCCCTCCCGCAGTCCCTCCCCAGCCGGCCGGCCCGATAGGGGTCCCTCGGCCTGGCCTGCGCCCTCTCGAAATCCAGGACCCCTCAGGGGATGTCGGAGAGCCACTGGCCAGGCCAAGGGACCCCACTGGTGCACAAATCCATACACCGGGCCTCTAGTTTTTAACATAATTAAATACATGTAAGCATATACTTCTGGTCACCTTAGTCATGCACATACTCAAGGGGAGGGTATTACACAAGAATGTGAATGCCAGGGGGCAAGGATCATGGGAGCCACCTTAAGCATGTGTCCATTATACCAGCCTTGGGTATTTAATCTTCAGCTCCATAAGGAGATGCATATAATGATTTTCATTGTAAAGTTGTTTGTAATACTGAGGAGATGAAGGCAGAATCAATGGATTAGATAAACTCATAGCAACATAAATGGATCTTTCTTTTCTTCGATTTTAATTTATGCCATGTTACCATACTTCATTTTAACTCCAAAATGCAAATATCTTTATCCAATTATAATAGTAATACATACTTACTGCAACATTTTTTTTCAGACAACAAAGTGTAAAGAAGAAAGTGACAAATCATTAGTTATTTCCCCACCCATATATCACCACTAACATTTCCTTCCCATGGATACACAGTTTTACCAAAGATTTTTTTCCCTTTGATGTGCCATTTTAAGTGGCTTGAAATACTCTCTGGAACAATGAATGGGTAAAACCTACCTATCTATGTATTTATATGAAAACAAATAAATCCAGACAGTAAAATAAAGACAGAGGCAGTAGGAGGGTTGTAAAGATAGAGAGAAAGAGAGGCAGGGAGAGACAGATGGGAGAGGAAGACAGTTACCAGTATGAGCACAGAAGGACAAAGAGAACCACGGAGAGCCATAGAGAGAGATGAAGACACTAGCAAAGAAATAAGGACAAGGATGGAAAGGAGCATGTATTGAGGTCCTACTGAATGTCATTCTTATTAAAACTTCAAAGTCACTATGAGAGGCAGTTACTAGTAACCCCTTTATGCAGGTGATGAGGCGAGCCTTAGAATGGTGAACTGACTTGTCCATGGTCACATCACCCGAATTGAACCCAATGCCCTGTAAAGGGCTTGGTCCATAGAGGCGTTCTGTAACTGTTCATCTAGTAAACAAAGCCATATAGTTGCTCCTCAAGGCAGAAGAGGTGGGGACCAGACCCCCATTCCACTCATCTGAGTCAATTTTTCCAGTCTGTTTGTTAAGGCGACAGCAAGGTCTGTTGCCTGGGCAACTGCCCTCCAAGTGCCATGGCAACCGCCATCACAGTCTCCAGCTCTCCACCTTGCCCCTTGGGCATCTCCATGGAGACGGGCCGGATGGAAAGGTTGCAGGGGGAACTCGGAGGATGCGCCTGCGTCTAGTGGCGGGAGGGGGTGGGCAGGAGATGGCAGGCCCCCCCAACCCCCCACCCCGGCGTGCGCAGTCGCAGAGCACCGCAGCCTGGACCGCTAGCCCAGGCGCTGCGCATTTGCCAGCCAGTCCGCCCGTCCGGAGCCCGGCTCGCTGGGGCAGCATGGCGGGGTCGCCACTGCTCGGCGGGCCGCGGGCCGGGGGCGTCGGCCTTCTGGTCCTGCTGTTGCTGGGCTTACTTCGGCCGCCCGCCGCTCTCTGCGCACGGCCGGTAAAGGTGCGACCCCGATCGGGCAATGGGGGTGGGGAGGATGCTACCCCAGCCTTGCTGGCCCTGGCTCCCGGGATGTGCGGAGACATCTGTTAGGGTGGCCCGGGGTCCAGCCGCCAGGGCCAGGCTGGGTCTCTGGGCATTCGGGTGGCCGTATCTTGGGCTCAGCCCGCAGCCGCGCCCTGCCCATCCCTCCCCTCCTGGCGCCCGTGGCGCTGTCCATGGGACCAGCACATATTACGGAAGGGATGCGCGCATCCATATGTGTGCGCGTGTGATGTGATGACAGGGGGTGAGGTGTGGTGTCCTTGTGTGTGGTGTCCTTGTGTGTGTCCTTTGATGTGAGCGCTTCTGAGGGTCCACACAAAGGTGTCGTTAATGGGTCCGGTTGTGCAGTGCGCGTGAATGCCGGGGGTGCTTCTGTGTGCCTTTTCTTAGTAACACCCTGTGTATGTTTGTGAATCCTATAGCAATGACGTGACCTTTGGGCGTGTCTGTGTTTGTGTGTGTGTGCGTGCATGCGCGCGCGTGTTTATGCGCGCACACGAGTATGCGATTTCGGTTTTGCTTGGGAGGGCGTGGTCTTTGCATCCCCGTGTCCATTTCGGTTAGACTGAGTAAGATTTTGGACGTGTGTTCATGATGCTGTTTCTCCCTGTGTCTTTGTGCAGCTATGTCATTGTGGGATGAGGGGCCATGTCTCTGCTGCATTGTGTCTTTTTTTAATTTTTATTTATTTTATTTTTTTAAAGATATATTTTATTGATTTTTTACAGAGAGGAAGGGAGAGGGTTAGAGAGTTAGAAACATCGATGAGAGAGAAACATCGATCAGCTGCCTCCTGCACACTTCCTACTGGGGATGTGCCTGCAACCAAGGTACATGCCCTTGACCAGAATCAAACCTGGGACCCTTCAGTCCATAGGCTGACGCTCTATCCACTGAGCCAAACCGGTCAGAGCTGTGTCTTTTTTTAAAATATATATATATATTTCTTTATTGATTTCAGAGAGGAAGGGAGGAGAGAGAGATATAGAAACATCAATGATGAGAGAGAAACATTGATGGGCCGCCTCCTGCACACCTCCCACTGGGGATCCAGCCGGAAACCCAGGCATGTGCCCTTGGCCAAAATCGAACCTGGTACCCTTCAGTCCGCAGGCCAATGCTCTATCCACTGAGCCAAGCTGGCTAGGGCTGCATTGTGTCTTTAAGGGGGTGGTGCGTGTCCTTGCATCTGGATAGCTTGGCCATTGTAACTGCATGAGCAGCCATGCGTGAATGTGTGCAGTTCTTTTCCCGTGCATGTGGCAGTGCTGGGTTGCATATGTGATTTCAAAAACTATTAAATATTGTATATATGACATAATATAATTAACATATATGTTCAATGTAAAGAATAATGAGAAAATAACCCCCATGGGTATCTACCACTCAGTTTAAGAAACAGAACGTGACCAAAGAAACCCCTCTCCCATAATGATGATCCTACATTTCCTGTTTTTTGATCCCTTACTTTTGTTTGTACCTTATGACATATGCAATATCTTGTTTAGTTTTTCCTCATGGAAATGGAATCCTAGCGGTTCTGGTCTCTGGTCATCACTAGGAAGTCATTAGGTGACTTAGTCTCAGGTATCTCCAGTGGAATTTGGTTTCTCTCTCTACACTGGTTGTGAGATAACCTCCACATTGAAGTGTGTGGCTATAATTCATTTTTAAACCTTTTTATTTATTGATTTTAGAGAGAGGGAGGGAGGAAAGGAGGGAGGGAGGGAGGGAGAGAGAGAGAGAGAGATTTGCCCTAACGCGCAACCTTGGCATATTGGGATGATGCTCTAACCAGGGTCTATAATTCATTTTTATTGCTGCATAATATTCTATCCTATGAGTATATCATTAGTATATGAGTGCCTTGGCCAGGTAGATCAGTTGGTTAGAGCGTTGTCCTGATACATCAAGGTTTCAGGTTTGATCCCTGCTCAGAGCACACATGAGAATTAACCAACAAATGCATAAATAAATGAAGCAACAGATCTCTTTCTCTGAAAAATCAATAAATAGAAATTTTTAAATATATTTCATTGATTTTTTCACAGAGAGGAAGGGAGAGGGAGAGATAGTCAGAAACATCGATGAGAGAGAAACATCAATCAGCCGCCTCCTGCACACCCCCCACTGGGGATGTGCCCGCAACCAAGGCACATGCCCTTGACCGGAATCGAACCTGGGACCCTTCAGTCCGCAGGCCGACGCTCTATCCACTGAGCAAAACCGGTCAGGGCAATAAATAGAAATATTTAAAAAGCATATGAATATACCATGGTTTATGGATGCATTCTCAATGTCAGTAGACATTTGGGTTGTTTCCAGGCTTTTCTTTCTTTCTTTTTTTGCTCCTTCCACTTTTATACGATTACAAACAGTGCTGCTGTAATTTTTAATGAACTTGTGTCCAGTAGCAGCTGAACAAAAGCTACGCTGGAGTGTAATACCCCAGGAGTGGGTCACAGGAGATGTACATTGTTTTAGACATTGCCGAAATGTTCTTCAAAGTTATTTTGGCAATTGATTGACAACCAGCAACGTATGAGAGTTTCCATTTTTTGCACTTCCATGCCAACGTTGGGCATTATTAGACTTTTTGCCTTTTTTATAAAAATATATTTTATTGATTTTTTACAGAGAGGAAGGGAGAGGGATAGAGAGTTAGAAACATCGATCAGCTGCCTCCTGCACACCCCCCACTGGGGATGTGCCCACAACCAAGGTACATGCCCTTGACTGGAATTGAACCTGGGACCCTTCAGTCCGCAGGCCGACGCTCTCCACTGAGCCAAACCGGTTAGGGCAAGACTTTTTGCCTTTTTAGCAACCTTTTGGCTGTGTTATGCATCGTATCTCACTGGTATTTTAATTTGCATTTTCCTGATCACTACTTAAATTCACTATGTTGTTTCATATAGTTAGTAACTGTTTTTGTTTCCTTTTTGTGAAATAGTTGACCATGAGTTTTGCCTGTTTCTTATTGCTTTTAAATGTTCTTTTTTTAAAAATATATTTTATTGATTTTTTACAGAGAGGAAGGGAGAGGGATAGAGTTAGAAACATCAATGAGAGAGAAACACCGATCAGCTGCCTCCTGCACACTCCCCACGGGGTATGTGCCCGCAACCAACGTACATGCCCCTGACTGGAATCGAACCCGGGACCCTTGAGTCCGCAGGCCGACGCTCTGTCCACTGAGCCAAACCGGTTAGGGCTTAAATGTTCTTTGAATACTGGATACTAACCCTTCATTCAGTTTGTGTTGCAGGCATCTTCTCCCACTCTGGCTTACTTTTGGTTCTTATTTTTAAAGTTAATTTTATTTTATTGTATTGATTTGGAACGTTGACGTGAGAGAGAAACAGGGATGAGTTGTCTCCTGCACGTGCCAGAGTGGGAATTGAACCCGCTACCTTTTGATGTACTGGACGATGCTCCGACCACAGAGCCACTGGCCAGGGCTACTTTGCATTCTTTTTACGGTGTCTTCAGACAAAAAGAAATTCTCAGTTTGAATGTAGTCAAATTTATTTCTTTTCCATTTTCTCAAATTTGGGTCAGTTGTTCCTGCATGATTTATTTTATTTTATTTTTTTTAATATATTTTATTGATATTTTACAGAGAGGAAGGGAGAGGGACAGAGAGCTAGAAACATTGATGAGAGAGAAACATCGATCAGCTGCTTCCTGCACACCCCCCACTGGGGACGTGCCCACAACCAAGGTACATGCCCTTGACCGGAATTGAACCCGGGACCCTTCAGTCCGCAGGCCGACGCTCTATCCACTGAGCCAAACCGGTTTTGGCCCTGCATGATTTATTGAAGAAGTCTGAGCTGTCCCCACTGCCCTGCAGTGCCACTCTGTCATGTAGCATGTGTCAATATGTGTGCATCTGTTTCTACGCTGTCTTCAATCCTGTTGTTTCCTGTGCTGTGTCTAATCTTCTGTTTAACTTGCCCGTTTAGTTGTTTAGTTTTTAATTTGATTTAAAATATATTATTAGATGTTCTAGATATTTATTTCTCAAATCTTCATTCATAGTCAGTTTTATGTCCTGGCTCATACTCTTTTTTTTTTTTTTTAATATATTTTATTGATTTTTTTACAGAGAGGAAGGGAGAGGGATAGAGAGCTAGAAACATCGATGAGAGAGAAACATCGATCAGCTGCCTCCTGCACACTCCCCACTGGGGATGTGCCCGCAACCAAGGTACATGCCCTTGACCGGAATCGAACCCGGGACCCTTCAGTCCGCAGGCCGACGCTCTATCCACTGAGCCAAACCGGTTTTGGCCTGGCTCATACTCTTGATACCCTCTTTTATTTCTTTAAACTGAAATTATATCAAAACTGAACTGCAAATTAGTCACTGGATAATTTATTCTACAGATAGACTTGCATACATGCCAAATGATATATGAACATCATTATTCATTCCAGCATCATTTATAAGATAGCAAAAGATTGGGAACACCCCAAATGTTCATCAATTGAAGACTGGTTAAATATTGTACATCCACACAAAATGGATTCAATGCAGAAGGTGGGGGTGGGGGTGGGGAGACAAAAAAGAAAAAAGAAAGGATGTTTTTAAGGGACTGATGTAGATCCAGATTCCCAAAAGCAAGGTGTGAAGTCTGCTACCTTTTGGGTAAAACAAGTGGACAATAGGAGCCTATAAAATGCAAACATAGGTTCCCATTGTCCACAATATTAACATAGAAAAGTCTATAGCTGTCTTATCTGCCATTTCCAGAAGCCCTGGAGCAAGTTCTGAATCACTAGGAAATTGCTATGTGGGGGGAATCTAGGGGTCTTTTGGGGTCTTAAGTGTGTCTGGAGATATTTGGGGGTCTCCAGTGGCCTTAGGGGTGCCTGGGTATATTTGAGGAGCCACGGTGCCTTTGGAGACCCCCGGGTTTGGGGTCCCTGGCCTGACGGACGCCCTCTTTCCCTCCACTTTGTCTTTCCGCAGGAGCCCCGCGGCCTGGGTGCAGCCTCGACGCCCTTGGGTGAGGCCGGGATCCCCAGGCGCTTCAGACGGGCAGCGCCTCGGGGCGAGGCGGCAGAGGCCGTGCAGGAGCTGGCACGGGCGCTGGCGCACCTGCTGGAGGCCGAACGGCAGGAGCGGGCGCGGGCCGAGGCGCAGGAGGCCGAGGACCAGCAGGCGCGCGTCCTGGCGCAGCTGTTGCGCGTCTGGGGCTCTCCCCGCACCACCGACCCGGCCCCGGGCCTGGAGGACGATCCGGACGCGCCCGCCGCGCAGCTGGCCCGCGCCCTGCTCCGCGCGCGCCTCGACCCCGCCGCCCTCGCCGCCCAGCTGGTCCCCGCCCCTGTCCCTGCCGCGGCACTCCGACCCCGGCCCCCAATCTACGATGATGGCCCCGCGGGCCCCGAGGCTGAGGACGCCGGTGACGACACGTCTGATGTGGACCCCGAACTGCTGAGGTAGCGGTCACGGGGATGGGCGGGCGCCTGCATCTCGGGCGAACACGTGAATTCTGGGACCCTAGGAGGGAGTGAGGCCCTGGACCCAGGGTGTGGGTATAGAGATGTCTGGCTGGGGGACTTCGAAGCCTGGTTTTGGGGGGGGCGGGGGGAGGAGGGGGAAACGGGACAGTAAGGGGTTGCAGGGCCGTCTGGGTCCTAGGGCCGGGGCGTTGATAAGCCGACACACCCTTACTGCGTCCGTTCTGCTCCCCTGCAGGTACTTGCTGGGGCGGATCCTCACGGGAAGCGCGGATTCCGATGTTGTGGCTGCCCAGCGCCGCCGCCTCCGCCGCGCTGCGGCCGACCAGGACCTGGGCCCTGATGCACCACCTGATGGGGTGCTGGGGGCCCTGCTGCGCGTGAAGCGCCTGGAGACCCCCGCGCCCCTGGCGCGCCGCCTCTTGCCGCCCTGAGCACCGCCGGGGATCCTGCTCGCCCTCGGGTCCAGGGCCACCCCTCACCCCGCCCCCGACACCCCAACTCCTCAAAGGCGTGACTGCTCCCCCGCCGGCGAGGGCCCTTGATCGCCCCTCCCACTCCCCCGACTGCTGCCCGCTCCTCCCCCACCCCCCCACCCCCATGGCTCCTCAGCTGCTGGCTGGGCTGCTCCTCCGCCACCCATGGCCGCCCCTCCCCCGACACCCGCAGGTCCCCCCTAGCCGTAGTTACTGCCCTCAGAACGCCCCAAGATCGCCACCCCGTGCCCCACAATAAATAAGATCTAAAGCAGCTATGCATTGTCTCAGTGGCAGTTTCTAGGGGCTGGTGATGGCCGCTTTTTTTTTTTGATGGCCACTCTTAAACCAGGAAGAGCGGCCCCTCGCCTTGGTCTGACTCTTTAGAGACCCCTTCTTTAGTTTGTGCCCCATTTCTAGGCCTCACTCGGGCTTTGGTGCCACTTGCAAGCTACCAGCATAAGAGAAAGGGAGTGGACTGCAAAGCCAGGGCTCAGCCCTCCCCACCCATTCACGTATTGGCATGAAACTGAGCAGTAGCAGAAATGAGAATCTGGGCCTCCAGGTCGTTTAAAAAAAATGTTATTTGTCAAGGTAGAATGATAGGACATATCTTACATTTGTTAGCTTGATTTGTAATGTTTAAATATTTCTATTGTATAGAACCCACTCTATCTGTATTACCTAGTTCTGGAGATACTAGGAGTTGGTGTTGGTAGCTGGTCTGTGGTCATGGCCTTTGCATTGGCTATTTCCTCTGTCCCTAGTTATCTGCAAGTTTTTGCTTAAATGTCACCTACTCAATAAGGCTTTCCTTGACCTCCCTGTCATGCTTTATCCCTTCATCTGCCTTTAATACATAGCCTTATGTCATACAAGGACAGGGCTTGTGTGTGTGTGTGTGTGTGTGTGTGTGTGTGTGTGTGTGTGTGTCTGCCTCTACATCCTTTGCACCTAAAGCCAGGCCTGGCACACAGCGGGCTTTCCCACATTTCTTGAATGAAAGAGCTCTCACAATTCAACTACCATTCTAACCAGTTTCACACCCACCCACATAATGCTTGGCATGGAGGCAGCTTTGAAACCTGAGAACACCATTTATTTCATTTTCCACAAAATCTCTGAATTTGACAAAACATAACCAACAGTATGTTCCACATTACCAAAAAGCCCACCACCGAACGAAAACCTCCGCAGAAGAGGGGTCCATCTATCCTAAATACACCCGGTGTCCCACACAGCTAGTCTTGGGGTTCTCATAGCAAGGAAGCATCCCCCTGGCCTGGGGGATGGTCCATGTTTCTTGATCAAGACCTTCAGGCCACAGAGCAGCCACAGTGGCACATGGTCTTCTGGTGCCGGGACTTACTCTCAGCCTCCTTTGCCATGGCCTCCTGCACCTTCTGGATCTCGTGGATGAGCAGGGCAAAGGCCTCCTCTACACCTTGCCGCGTTTTGGCTGAGGTCTCCACGAAGGGGGCCCCCCAGCTCTTGGCTAGAGCTACAGCAGCAGCATGAGCATCTCCAGCGGTGGTCACAAGGTCGCACTTGTTGCCCACAAGGACGAGGGGCCGGGTATAGTGAGGGCCCCAGGTGGCCCGCATCTGCTGCAGCTGGGTTAGAGACGACGGGTCATCCAGGGCGAAGACACCCAACACACCATCCCCAACAGCCAAGCACTGGTCACGCAGGGCCTTGTGAGTGGGCTGCCCGGCTGTATCCAGCACATTCAGAATGTAGCCGCCGTGGTCCAGGGTCACCTCCTTCCAGTAGGAATCCTGGATCGTGGGGTCATGGTCTTCCACAAAGCACTGGTGGTTCAGCTGGATGGTCAGTGCACTCTTGCCCACCCCACTGGCGCCCACCACCACCGCCTTGTACTCCGGCAGCTGCTTGCCCCTGGAAGGTGCCGGAGTCTTGCGACTCTCCTCCTGGGCGCCAGGGCTCCAGGTGCCCAGGCCCAGATCAAGCATGCTAGGCTTTTTGGGGCGCGCCATGCTCAGGGAAGAGATGCAGACAGCAGGCCCTGCGACTGTGAAAAGAAAGACAATAGGGGGGCGGGGGCCAGGCAGTAGTAGTTTAGGTGAGGAGACCATGGGGGCAAGGGGCAGCTGGGGTCACTGAGTCAACATTTACTGCGTGCCCAGTGTGTGCTAATCACCTTCTAATATGTTATACACATTATTTATATTATTTTCTTTCATTTCCTTCTACTGCATAAGTTCTGTGAAGGCAGGGGTTTTAAAAACAGCTTTGTTGAGATAGTTTATATACCATAAAGTTAACCTAGTTAAAGTGTACAATCAATGACTCAGTATATTCACGGAGTTGTGCAACCATCAGCAATCTAATTTTAGAACATTTTCTTCACCCCAAAAGGGACCCCCCCCCCGCCCATTAGCTGTCCTGCCGCACTCCAGAGGGATGGCAGGGATGTCAGGGATGTCGTTGGCTTGGTTTTGAGTTTTTGACTGTTGAACCCCAGCCCAGCACAATGCCTGTCATACAGTAAGAGCTGAGCAATATTCCTGCCCCCCCGCAGGGAGTATATGTTCTAAAAGGTGGGGACAATGAACTAAATAAATAAGCAAATTATGAGGTCTGTTAGCCCACCCCACTCTCGCCCACCACCAGTCTTTATTACCTATTCAACATACCGCTACCAGGAACCTACTGTGTGGCAAGGTGCGGGGGGGGGGGGAAATAGATAACAAATCTTGGCCCTCAAAAATGTGACGATGTAGTCAGGAAGACAGAAAACAAGAAAGATATTTGAGCAACAGGTGATAAGCATGCAGAGGTGCTTGGTTAATGTTAGCATTTTTGTTATGATTCAATTTTCATTCATTACTGCGAGAAGCTCCTGGCATACCGGGTAGGGTGATGGACGTGGGAATGGGGGTAGTGGGAGGTGTGGGGGTGGGTATGGGGCAGTGAATGAAATAAAGTCCCTGCCCTTGGGAGGATTAGATTCTAAAAGTGAGAAAGAGACCGTAAACAAGATAAGCAAGTAAATTACCAAGCAATTAGAAGAGCATGGGCACACAGCAGGCACTCAGTGAAATGAGTGTTATCTATTAATAGCAAATCACCGTTAACTCATTCAATACACATCCTGATCTTAGTTCAGTGTGTGGCCTCAGGAAAAGCATCTTAATGGCTGCTCTCCCAGGAAACCCAGGAGCAATGGCAGTTTGGGGGTAGATGTGGGGGGGGGGGGCGGTTTCTGTTGTTTCAGAGCCAGAGGTCAGTAAGGTCCAGCTGTGTGGTCCTCAGCCCAGCCAGAGATCCCTGAAAAGTTATTGGATGTGCTCGCCCAGAAAGGGGGCATGGTGAGGAAAGAGTTAAACAGGACAGAGTTCTGGGGGTCCCCCAAGTTGGGGAGACAGAAAGAGGGAGAAGATTTAGCTCTGAGGACAAACTGGGAGGAGGGGGTGAGGGCGGCGGATGTGGAAAGGAGAGGTCGGATTGTGGTATATTCTGAAGGTGGAATTATCTGGCAGGTGAAATTCAGAGGCAGGGGAGGGGGTGAAGGATGACTCCTCAGTTTTGGGCCTGGGCAGATGGAAATCTGAGGGTTCCATTATTTGGGGGTGGGGACATTTGAGATGGGCTCCTCCCGCTTGGCAAGTCGCCATGGCTGTGACTATGATCTTAAAAGCACTAGGTATTGCTTACGGAGAACCATCTACCTGCCGGCCATGCCAACACTCAGGCCTCCTGACACCCTGGTGAGGCGTGGGCTACCATCAGCGCAGCCACCCTATCAACGAGGAGCAGCAAGGGAGGCTCGGAGAAGCCTGAGGTCCCACAGCCCATCAGAGATCAGCAGACGACAGGTCTCACCTTCGCAACCACTTGCTGCGCCAAGTGCTATTGGAGTGTCATTATGGGGTTCTTAAGACCCGGAGACCCCCCTCCCCCACCCCACCGCACCCCACCCCCATCCCCGCTGCCAGGACCGCATCCTTTGTGTGTCCTTTGTGTTCGCCTAAATACCTGTGGGGGGTGGGTTGGGGGTGGCAGATTCAGGGAGAGTGGGGGGTAGGGGGACCACCCCAATGTGAGCCCTTACAAGCCCCCCTTCAGGGCTAGCCCGGGACAACCTCCACCGTACTTCCCCGTGACTAAGCCAGGTGCAGTGGAAAGTTTGGGGCAGGGAGGAGTGACTCCCAAATTTTACCCCAAATCCCTGACCTTGTGCTCAGTCTGGACCATCTCGGCCAGTTTTTCCTCAGGCGGGACAGGGTAGGGCACGGGAAGGAACCCCTCACCCTGAGGCTGGGTCTGCGGGTTCGCAGCCCCGTTCCCGCCTGCACGGTCCCCGGCCCAGCTCGGCCTCCACAAAGCCGGAGGCCGGAGGGGCTGGGATGTGGTGGCTGCCCCCCTGAGGAGAAGCGGCAGAAGAGGAAGGGTCCCCGTAAAAACCACCTCGGTCGCGCTCCTACAGCCCTAGGTGGAGAGCCCTCCCAGGTCGGGGCTGGGCTCACCTCAGTCCGGGAGAGGAGTTTGCGCTGGGACCCGAACTCGCTGCAGCTCTGACAGGACCAGCAGTGGAAGAGGTGCAGCACTAACCCCGGAGCAGAGAGCGGGGGGCGGGGGATACGCATGCGCCTGGCCCGCCCTCAGGCCCCTCCACCGGCAGCTCCCCTCCCCTCGCCTCGCCCCCCGCCCGGAGTGAGAGGGTGAGCGCAGGTCTTGCCCCTGCCTGCTGGTGCCGCCAAGGAAGTCTGATTGGGGTGCGCTGCCCCGAGGCCAGACCACCGCGCGCGTGGGCCCTCTGCGTGGGGCTGCGCCTCGCCCTTACCTTGCCCCATGAGGGCTGCGGTTTGGGGTTTTTAGTGTATTTGGGATGTCGGATTTTTGACTTGAGTGGCTAGACTTTGGGAAATGTTTTGGGAGGGCCTCTTTGAGGCCATGGAGCCTGCACTGCCGCAAGCAGGCTTTTTGGTAGCTTGGGAGAGGGTTGTCTGTTCCTGCAGGGAAAGAGGTGCCAGAGAGCTTCATGTCCGTTCCTGGAGGGAAAGAGTGGCAGAGGAGTGGTTATTCCGTCAGGGCATAAAGAACCTGGTATGAGGTAGACATGTGCCAAGGCTAAAACATTCCCCAGACTCCCTTGCAGCTATCATAGTCACAGTTCTGACCAATGAGATGTAAGCAGGGGTTACTGGAGGGGGCATCCAGAATGTTCCTTAAAGGAAGGACTGAGCTAGCCACAGCTCCCTTCCCCTTCCCCATTCCCTTTCTTCTTGACTGGGTGGGGCTCTGGTGATCATTTTGGGGCCATAAAGTAGCCATGAAGAAAAGTCCAGAAAACCTCAGCCTTGGACTTGAGTTGCCAAATTCTCATGTGGGAGAAATAAAACCTCCAAACTATCTTCCAATTCCCAGCCCTTGGTCCATAGTAGGTATTCCTTCCCCCAAGAAGCTACCACCTATGATTACAAAATTTAAGTATGTTAAACCTGGACACGCCCCTCATCCAAATCTGGACAAAAAGACAGGTGGGGAAACTGAGGCCTGGTGAGGACACTTCCTGATAGTTTTCTTGCCTTCTCAGCCCAGGGTGTAGTTGAGACTGGCCGTGAGGCTCCTATTTCTAAGGCACTTGTTTTCTCACGGATTCAACCATTTAATCTATAGTGGAGCCAGTCAAACTGCGGGCAGGGGGTTGACCTGACAAACACCCATGCCTTCATTTCTTCTATACTCATCAGCCCTGTTGGCCAGGAGTGTGGGGTTCTCCTCCCACTCATGATTAAAAGGCTTTCTCCAGCCCTGGTCGGTGTGGTTCAGTTGATTGAACATCGTCCTGTGCACTGAAAGGTTGCGGGTTCAATTCCTGGTCGGGGCATATGACTGGGTTGTGCGCTTGATACCCCATAAGGGGCATGCAGGAGGCATCCGATCGATGTTTCTCTCTCTCCCTTCCTTGTTCTCTAAAAATCAATAAAAATATTTAATAAAAAAAGGCTTCCTCCAGGTTTTGTAACAGCTTGTACTTTATTACATATGCAACCCCACTATACCTGCCAGTTGCTTCCCACTTCCTCCAAAGTATCATCTTCTTGATATCAGCCCCCTCTTGAGGCAACTAAGCTATCCCATTCTTTCTGGGGCAGAACAGATGGGAGTTCCTAGAGCAGTCAGTGGGCAGGGGGGGAGCTACAATTCATCATCATAGTCCTCTTACAGGTATTTAAACTTAAATCAGCACCCTTGGGGGGTTGTAAAGGGTTTTCAGGAAGGATGGATGAAGCTGCCCCTCGTCCAAGGTACAAGTTGGAATGAACTAATGCTGGTCTATCTTGGGCCTCAGAAGGTGGAGCAGAGGAGCAGGTTCTGGGAGTTAGTGGGAGTGGGGCATGTCTTCCCCAAACTTGTTCTGGTGGGCGACGTTCTTCACATCTAGGAGAGTCTGAGGAGGAGGCAAGAGAGGGTTGGGGAGAGAGAGTGAGGACCCCCTCTACCTCAGCCAGGAGGCTGCCCCCACTCCAGCCCTCAACCACACTGTCTCCTGGACTAGCCCACATGCAGAAGGGCCTCCATTTCCCCCTTATCTGATCACAGAAGGTGTGTGTGTGGCGGGAGTGAGTGTGTATACATTAGAGGCTCCTGCCTAGGGCTCACCTGGTGGTGAACATAGGCCTGACATGGGTAACACCAGGTAGACAGGTCAATGTAGCTGAGGACCAGTGGGTGTTCCGAGCTTTCATGGTGCCGGATCATATGGGCATTGACGTAACGGCTGCAGTAGACCTGAGGTTAGGGAGTGAATGTTGGGCAGGGATCAGCACCCACCTGTGGTTTGTTCCGGGCCAACCTCAGCCCCTTCCCCATTCTCTGTTGCATACCTCATAGCAAGACAGACACACCCAGTTCTCCTGAAGTGCTCCACAGTCCTGACAAGGTTGGGTCACATCCAAGCCTGCTTCAGGAATGGGGCGTACTGCCACCAAATGGGGACACCAGAGCAGTGGTGTCACAGCATAAAACATGGCCTGGGGGGGAGGGAACATGGCTCAGGTGGGTAAAACGGAGTAAGGTAGGGACTTATCTCCCCATTATATGTCCCTGCGTCATATGCTCCTACCTGGAGGTACAAATGGGTAAAAGGAAGCCACAGTTCCATCCACTCCCTGAGCTCACCTGGTCAATGTCCCCAAAGGCCTGCATTGGCACCGAATCATCCATGTCTTGACCCCCAGCTGCCTCTGGTAGCCTCTCCTCTTCTGGGATCTCAGACTCTGGGGCCTCCTGGATACACAGAGGCAAGAGATGTATCTGAGAGTCCTGATTCTGGTCCTGATTCTTGCGCCCTTCTTTCCCCCTACCTGGGTGTGCTGGTGGGCCTTACCTGAGCCTTGTTGTCTAGTTCCAAGGTCCTGAGATTCCCAATCAGCGTACTGAGGGATATCTGGGATGTGGCTCCTTGCACAGGTGAGGTAGGAGGAGTCTGGTTGTCAGTGCTTGAGGCTTGAGGGGTTTGGATCAGCTTGGCTCCTCCCACAGCCTCCTCTGTGGTGGTCTGGTCCAGCGTGGCTCCCCCTGCGGCTGCCTCTGAGGTAGTCTGGTTCAGTGTGGCTGCCTCTGAGGTGGTATGGTCCAGCATAGCTTCCCCCGTGGCTGCCTCTGAGGGCTGGTCCTGAGTGAGCTCCACAGCAGCTGTAGTGGACTCTTGCACAGATGATGCTGATGTGGCCTTCCCCAGGCTTTCATCCAGAATGTTCTCTTCTAGCACGGTCAGCTTCTTAGCTGACCCAGGATTGGCTGGTTGGGGTGCCTCCTTGGTGATCGACTTAGAACTGAAGGGTTCTTCCTTGTCTTCGATCTCTGAAACCATGGGAGGGAGATCCTTGAGTATGGGTGTTATCCCCTCTCCTGCCTCTAATCCCTGCCCTCCCGAGCCCCCCATTGTCCCCAATTCCCCATGCCCACTCACTCGTGGTCCGCAAGCTGCGCCAGTATCTGCGATGGACTTGGATGGTATCAGTGATTGATTCCAGGGCCCCTAACAGTGGGGGCCGAGACAGGGTCAGCAGGGGTGGCGGGTCCCCAAGGAGGGTGCGGGTACAGGAAGCCATGGACTCGGAGATGGATGCCAGGTTATAGCCACCCTTTTTAAGGAGAAAGAGAGTGAAAGGTATGATGGAGTGTCCTCAGGGAATTTGGGAGGCAAGATGTCCTGCTTCCCAATCCTGCCTCAGGGCCCTGCAAGCCTAGAAGGTGGCAACTGGGGACAAGTGAATAGAAGCCACATTTGTCAGATGGCAGTACCCATTGTGTGAGGTAGTTGTTGAGGGGGATAAACTGTGATGTGAAGTGCAAGATAATAACAACCACCATAACAATAATGCTGATGGTAACATCAGTAATAGCTGCTGTTCATTAAGTACTTGCTATATGCTAGGCCCTATTCTAAGGATCTTATGCTATTAACTCAGTCCTCAAACCACACATGCTCAATCTGTGTAGGAACGTGTCTTCACAGTACAGGAACCCACAGACGCCCCTGCCCCAAACCTAGCACAGGAACAACTGGTCTTTCTCCCCACATGAACCCCTGTCCTGACCTGGTATGGGAACCCCCTTTTCTCACACTCTATAGGAAACCCAGTCTCTGCTGTTATTACAGATAAAGAAACTGAGGCTCAGAGTGGTTAGATGACTTGTCTGAGGTCCTAACAGCTGAGAAGAGGCAGCGCTGGGCTCAGAACCTATGCTGTCTGATGAAAGAGTCCCTGTTCTTAACCATCACTCTGCAGTGCCACAAGCAGTCTGGGCACACTGTGAGACTTTTTACTAGCCGATCAATCTCTCTGGGACTCACTGTCTTCATCAGTGAAGTAGTGAAAACAAGCACATAAGATTGCTAGTGTATTAACAGTGCATAATAATCAGAAGCTTTAGCACTTCTACAGTGCTTACCGCATGCCAGGCACTGTTCCATGATTAGCCAGCCCCATCTTACAGATGAGGAGACTGAGGCCCAGGGCGTGGGAACATGGAATAATTTACAAAAAGTCAGTGAATTTATTTTATCTCAGGAACATGATAGAGATAGTTCAAGTAGTGGTGGAAAGGATAGGCTCTGGGGTCAGGCTGCTTGGATTCAAGCCCTGGCTCTGCCACTATTAAATGTGTGGCTTCTGGCTAGTCACTGTATCTCTCCATGCCTCAGTTTCCCTGATCTTGAGAGAGGAAAATGATGAGGTCAGTGGACCTCACCTCAGAAGGCTGCTCTGTCAATGAATTAATAATGCCTGTAAAGTGTCAGAAGAGTGTCTTGCACATAGTGAGTGCTCAATGGAAGTGGTCAATGCTGGTGTTATTATTAATGCCCAGTATGTGCCAACAATCCCAGGTGGGGACACTCAAAGGAGATTTTAGGAAATCGCCCCCAGTGTTGCAGTCAGCTGGCAGAAAGGGCAGGACTCCAAGTCTTCCCAACCACCCTCCGCAGTGGAAAGAAGGGCCAAGGGAGTTACCTCTAGGATTAGGATAATTCGGCCACTGGCAAGGCCCATCAGCAGGTGAGTGAGGTGGGCATAGCCCTCAGGTGACAGATGGCAGCCCCCCAGCGGGTCTCCCCATGCCGCATCAAAGCCAGCTGAGACCAGCACCAGTTCGGGGTTAAACTGAGGTAGGGAGAGAAGAAATGCATGGACATGAGAGGAGGCGGGCTTGGGTATATAGTAGGTGAGGTAGATCCAGAGACACTGAGACAAGGACAAATGAAGACATGAAGAAACAAGTCAGAGAGATGGAGACATGGGACTTGGAGGCTGGGAAACAAAAGATCAGAGCCCTGAAACCAGGAAGGGAAGATGTAGAGACACAAGACAGAGAGACATGGAGAAGATGACAGTTAAGGACACATCAGACACAGATTTAGAGACATGAAACACTAGAAATGGGCAGATGGGGACTAGAGGCAGAGTCCTGAGATGTGAAGATTCAGCCATCAAGAGATGGTAACATGAAACACAGAGACAGAGATATGTCCTCACACACATGCCCAAGGGTGAGAGAAAGAGATACATGCTCCTCTCCCTGGGTCAAACATGTGATACATGTGCAGAAGTTACAAGGTTTTATATATATGGTGCCAAAGAGAAGTGCACACATACTTCCATCACAGAAAATGACAATCAAATGCCACACACAGAAGATGGTCACCTTTGGATGGGACTGCACGTCCTACTAGTCATGCACACAGTTTCTCATAGAGGGGACAGTAATCCAGTCACCCCTGCACAGACACAATCGTACATGTGCCATCACTACATGGTAATAACAGTCACACACACACACACACACACACACACACACACACAGTTGGTCACTTACACACATAGTCACACACGATTTCAGTTACACACACACACAGAAGGTAGTCACAGCCACTGTGCATCAGACACATGCACACATCTGAACATGTGCATCTGCACAGAGGTCAGAGATGACACATGTATCAGCCTTCTGAGTTAGCCACACACATACAGTCTGCCACAGACAGACACACAGTTTACACATGGAGAAGGTGGTTACCTATAGCCACTCATGCAGAACCAGGCAAATATATACAGGCCACCTCCAGTCAGAGATAGACACACACAAACAGCCAGAAAGATGACTGTCACACACAGCCTTCCATGTGCAGAAAGTCACAAGCCGGCTGTCACAGAAAGAGCACCCATGACACAGAAATAGTAGAAACAGCCGCTTGTGCAGTATCTCACATATACTCAAACCCCTCCCCAGTTTGCACATGCAGTTCTACAGAGACAGCAGTCACTTGGGGCCACCGTCACATACAGACAGCCACTGGTGATGGTGTACACACAGGACACACAGCTAGGAACACGAAGACCACCCCCGCACACCAGGAAGTCCCTCACAGTTGCACACAGAGAAGGCAGTCACATATGCAAAGGCCATCACAGCCACTCCCCCTCCCCTTTGCTGTTTGTCCCACAGGATCAGTCACCCAGAAGTCAGACACATGTGCACGCACTGCTGCCCACACAGCTGTGTCACATACATCCTGAAGCGTACCTCATAGGCAATGGGCAGCACCAGACGATGCCAGGCAGCCAGGTACTCAGAGTCCCCCATGCGAGGCCCATTCCAGGCCACGTTGACGGTGAAGCCTGTGCCTGCGGCCCGGCCCACCTGGTTGGGGGCGCCCTCATCCCCCATGGGAAAGAAGGTGCCATAATCATAGCGGTGCAGGGAAATGTAGAGCACACTGCCAGAGACAGGGTGGGGAGGGGTCCATGCCTGGTTAGCAGCCTGGCACCCCTGAAGCATGGCACACCCACCTCCCTGGCCACACCTACTCCCTGGCCCAGCCCCTCACCTGGGGTCCTCCTCAAATATGTGCTGAGTTCCATTGCCATGATGCACATCCCAGTCTACAATCAGGATCCTGAGGACCGAGAGCTTGTCAGTTACCCAGGACACTGGCCCCCTGGGAGAAGGCAGGGGCCAGACCCCTGGGACCTGTCTGCAGGGGCATATATTGTGGGTGGCCAGATACTGAGTCCCTAGGGAAAGTGTTGGGTGGCAAGTTTGTGGTTCCTATCGAAGTAAAGATGACAGCCGAGGCTGGGTCCCAAACAAGTACTCAGGGCCAGACCCAGGCCCTATGTGGGTTAGCACTGGGGGCTTGGGCCCTGGGTTCTGTTGGGATAGTCGTCAGGGGCCAGAAATGCTGGGAAGGGACTCTGGATCCTGTTTCATATCACCTGTATACCACAATATTGGGGTCTTCTCCAAGTAAGCACTGAGAGGCTACCAGGCATCCTCAAACTACGGCCTGCGGGCCACATGCGGCCCGCCGAGGACATTTATCCAGCCCGCCGGGTGCCGCTGCCTGTCCTGCTTAGCAGCCGATGCGTCCCGGGCCCGCAGTGCACATAGGAATTTGTTCATAGTTTTTTTTTTTAAACTATAGTCCGGCCCTCCAACGGTCTGAGGGACAGTGAACTGGCCCCCTGTTTAAAAAGTTTGAGGACCCCTGGCTAGAGCATTGGATATTTCTGGGTAAGTCCTGGGGGCTGTACTAGGAGGCCTGCTGAGTAAGCACTGAGCTGTGGGGGGAGGGTCAGGGAGCCCTCACCGCAGTGGATGCCCACTGATGGTCTGGGCATGGCGAGCAGCCACAGCCACAGAGTTGAAAAAGCAGAAACCGCAAGCAGCATCCTGCTCTGCGTGGTGACCCGGAGGACGCACCAGGGCAACACCATTCAAAACCTGGGGGAGGAGCAGGGAGCCAAGATCAAACCACTGCCCTCACTGCTTTCCTTCTCCTTGTCCCCTTGCTTGTTCTCTCCCCTCCCTCCCACTACCAGCTGCCAGGGGGGCCCAGTCCTGCAGCCACATCCCCATGACTGCACTTCCCAGTGAGCAAGGCCTCGGGTGAGCAGGGCTTTCCTCCTCACCCCCCCCCCATCCTCAGGCCCTGCCCAACTTTCTCAGAGTAGCCTCTCTCCCTCCCCCAGGACCTCCTCTCCCAGCCAGAGCCCCACCCCAAAGCAGCCATACCTCTCCCGCCAGCACAGCCTCCACAAGGCAGCATGTGGCACCAGTGGCCAACTGGGCACTGGCAAAGGTGCTTGGGCAGATGTAGATGGAGTCAAAGCTGGCACTCTCACGGTATAGCTCCCGGGTTCTCATTTTTTCTGTGGCCCGTAGACGAGCCACGTACTCAGCACTGGAGGCACAGAGCGGGCATCAGGAATAGTCACGTGGTTCTGTCCCCTCCAAAGCCCCTCTTGCGACCCCCAGCAGCAACTCATACCCAGGCTCCAGCTCTCAGGTGGCATGTATGCACTGAGGCCCCATCCCACCCCCAGGCACGAGAGTCTGACCTATGGCAGGTGAGCAGCTCAGCATCTGTGGCAGGACGTGCGGGCAGCGTGAGACAGCGCCCAGCAAGGCCCAGTTCCTCCAGACGGCACATGATCCGTGAGACACGCTGGGGCACCTCGGGGTGTTGGCTGGGAGGTGGGGACACAGAGGCAGGGCTTAATGCTTGAGGAGGGGAAAAACCCCTGCCCACTTACACTTAGCCCAGTGCTCCAGTCGCATACTTGTCCCACATGTTGTAGTGATCCATCATCCGTTGGTCATAGACCAGCCCTGTGCGAGCCTGAAATATTGGCCACATTGGTATTGGGAGCGCAGGGGGTGGCCATGGTCCCTCCTCTTCCTCCTCCTCATTGTCTCCATCCTCGTTGTCCTCGTCCAGGGAGTCACCTGCAAGGGGAGACCACACTCACCCTATTCCCCCGCTCTGGGTCATGTAATACGCAGTAACTCAATTTACTCAAATGTAAAAAGGGGTGGGAGGCCTGAAACCAGGGCCCAGTGAGAGAGAGGGACTGACCCTCTCCCACCAAGGCAGCCCAGGAAAGTCAGAGTAGGTTCTAGAAGACAGTCTTGCCCCACGGCTCATTCCATCCCTCCCCCACCCCATTAAACCTGCTCCCTGCCTCCTACCTGATCTCACAAGGATCTCCCAGAAGGGCGCCAGAGCTTCCAGAGTGCAGGACAGTGATGACTGGGCACTGGAGGGCAGGGGAAGGGAAAGAGTGACCAAATGGCCCCAAGGTGGGCAGTGAGGGTCCCACTTTCTCCCTCTACCACCTGAGCTTACCTCCGGCAGGGGGCCCCGGGGGACTCCAGCATGGGGCAGGGGTCACCCAGAAGGGTGTGGAGTGAGGCGCTGACTCCCTCAGCCAGGGAGCGAAGATTGTAGCCACCCTGGGAGAACAGGGTGAGGGGGTTAGGGAAGAACCAGATGTTACCAGAGAAGAGTAGTAGTAACATGACCACTAGGGTGCTGACTACATGTTGAGCAACAAAGAATTTAGAAGGTGACTTCCTTTCACTCACTAAACAGTGCTATGACATGACTACTACTAGTATCACACAAGTCCAGTGACTTAGGCGAGGCTGTCCAGTTAGGAAGCGGAAATGCTGGGACAGGAACTCATGCTGGATTTGCAAGCTTTGTTATTATGTCCTCTAGGATTTACGGGCTCAGAGATGAAGTGAGTCACTCACCTCCAGAGACAGGATCAGCCTGCCTCCTGCCAGACCCATGAGCAGATGGGTGAGCTGGGCAAACCCTGCTGGAGTGGCGGCCATTTCACCCTGGGGAGACATGGAGGGTCAGTCTGGCTCCAAGTAGCCTCCTTCTGCCTACCTGCCATTCCAGAGAGCCCGCCTTACCTTGGGGTCCCCTTGGAGGGCATCAAATCCAGCGGCCACCAGGACCAGCTGGGGCTGGAACTGAGGGGGGAAAGGACTACATGAGGCCACCTGTCCTCATGGCCCACCCCTCACTGTCACCCTGCACCAAATCATCCCAGACCCCCGGACCTCAAGGGCGACCGGCAGCAGGATTTGCAGGAAAGCAGCAATGTAGTCGGCATCTCGCATCCCAACCTGCAGACAGAGGCACACGATGGTGAGATGGGACGTTCTGCCCTCTGCCTTGAACCACTGAAGGGCAGGGGTGAGCTTCACTCTGGGGGCAACAGGTGGGCAGCCACTGACCTGGTTCCAAGGCACATTGATGGTATATCCCTGGCCTTGGCCAAAACCGGTGGTGGACCAGTTAGAGGCCTTCAGGTGGGGCCAGAACCGACCCTGCTCATAGCGGTGGATGGAAAAATAGAGCACACTGCAGGCAGAGAGAAAAAAGAGATTGGGGGAATGAGGAGTCAATGCACCAGACACTCCCAAAATACAGCTACCACAGTTGGTTCAACCACTCATTCATTTTCTCATTATTTTCCCTATTCAATCTTTAATTCAAACAGTCATTCACTTTTTCATGCTCACCTATTACATCACTCACTCATTCATTTCATCTCTTACTGGAACTCCTCCCTCGGCAAACACTGCTGCCCCCTCAATGCCCACCCAGGTCTTGCTCAGAGATCCTGAGAGTTAGTGGATCTATCTCAGCCCCTGAGAGCTCCTTACCCCATGGGGACACTAGATCATGCCCATCCACCCAACTGTCCCTGTGTCCAAGGTGGTAACAGTAGGACAAACCCTGTGACTTTGGGAGGCACACATGGGGCTTTAAATTGGTGGGAGCCAGCTAAGGCTGCCCAGAGCATCAGGCCGGGCTGGGGAGCTTGGTGTTTCTCCTAAATAAAATGGGAGACTGGGAAGTTGGAGTTAGGACCTGGTTCTGTGTGTGGAACTGGAGTGCGGGTGCTGGCTAGGGCCCTATGAGGCCAGTGAGGGGACAATTCCTTCTTCACAATATCTTACGGCCACCTCTAGTACTTCTTTTATTGTGTAGGTGAGAAACAGAGCACTCAGAGCAGTGAGGGGGATTGACACACAGAACAGATATTGAAAAGACACAATGGTCCCTCCAGCGGGCCGTGGGAGGGCTTAATCCTGATTGAGGCAATCCAAATGAATAATCTCTTATCCATCCATCCATCCATCCATCCATCCATCCATCCATCCATCCATCCATCGGTTCATCGCTCCCTGCCTTGTTCCAGGAAGGATTTAAGGCAGCTTTCTTTCCTTTTTAGGGAAATGCATGACAGTCCCATTTTAATGAATGTTAACAATGTAGTTGTACAATTTAATAAAATTGACATAAAAAGATTTATGAAATTCAGAAAAATGTATTGGGATTAGGGAAATTTATGTGAAAGCTCTGGTATTGAGTAGGTGGGGAAATGATTGGGTTTTATTTTATTTTTACTCTGATAGGTAAATACCAGTTCTAAACTTCTTTTGTACTAAGTTAGCCATTAAAGGGAGAGAAATACCCCATAGAACATAAAGATTATTATCAGGGGGAGAAAATAACGAAAGAAAAGATTCGAAGAAAGGCAACCCCATGAGAGCCACCAGAATTAAGAGAACTAACACTCAGTAAACTAAGCTTATAAAGCAAACAGAAGGAAGTTTTAAAATAAGTTTGACTGGCCCTGGCCGGGTAGCTCGGTTGTTTAGAGCATCATTCTGATATGCCAAGGTTGCGAGTTTGATCCCCAGTTAGTGCACATATAAGAATCAACTAATGAATGCATACATAAGTGGAATAACAGATCAATATTTCTTTCTCTCCCCTCCTTCCTCTCTCTCTAAAAGTCAATAAATAAAAAAGAATCAACCAATGAATTCATAAATAAGTGGAACAACAAATCAATGTCTCTCTCTTTCCCTCCTCACTCCTCTCTCTCTTCAAATAAATAAATAAAAATTAAAATAAAGAAAGAAAATAAGTCTCACTTCCAGTGAAGGAATGATGAACTGATAGCACAGGTTTACCTCCCCACTTTGCTACCATCCCAGTCAAAAGACATTAAAGGAATGTTAAACAAGTATCCACCCAGAAAGACAGAATGGGAGAAAGGATTCAGACAATAAGAGACTTCAACAAATCCCTGGAAAGTACTTTGAGGCTCCGGGGGCCCAAGGGGATGACCTGGGGTTTCCCTTCTGGAGAAATCAAGCACAGTTCCAGGTCACTGCACACAAAATCAGTCCTGAATAACCAGCTCACCCAATGGCCCATTCACTAAGTTTACTTCTTTCTTTTAACTACTTTGCTTTAATTTTCCTTGTCTTCATAATAGTCTTTTAAGGACTGTCCAACTTGTCTCCACCCCAAAACCCTGCTGTTGGAGTTAAGAGACAGAGAGATGGGGAGAAGGAAGATTGAAGGGCATGGATAAATTCTTGTTCATTTATACAAACCAGATTACTCAGAAAGGAATGAAAATCACACTGACATCAGACATCTGTCAGCAACACCGAATGCTAGAAAATAATAAAGCAATGTCTACAGAACAGCCAATCTAGATTAGATAATGGGGCATGGGAGCTCAGGATCTATGGGAAGAAGTGGATTCTACACAGTAAGACTAGATAAACAAAAATTACTTAGTAGTGTCTCCTACTGAGAAGGACTAGTTCAATCACTTTCTGCTGGAAGGGTAAGCTGCTGCTCTTTCTGGAGGAAAATCCGGCAGCAGATCCGACTTTAAAGCATGCCAACCCTCTGACCCAGTAATCCATGACTGGAAATTCATCCTATAGATATACTCAGAGAAGTGTAAAATTAAATATTTACCATACTATTCACTGTAGAATTGTAATAGCAAAACCTGGGAAGCATCATAAATGTCCCGGAGTTAAACGACCAGAGGTACAGCCATACAATAGAACACTGTACAGCCCTTACAAAGAAGGAGGTACTTTTTAGAAGTATTAACATGGAGCAGTGTCTACCACATGCTGTTAAGTGCGAAAAGCAAATTGCCACAGACCATGTAGAGCAAGCATGTCAAACTCGCAGCCCACAGGCTGCATGCAGCCCACAATGAATATTTTTGCGGCCCAGCCAATATAACAGTATGTAAGAAACGTTTTAATAAAAATTTCCTAACTTATTTACAATATCCTGTTATACATAATTATTAATAATAAACTACAGTGTTCGCTAATGACTGGTTACTATAATCGGTTGCATTCTTTTCCCTTATGTGCAGGCGCACCATTTCTCTCCACTAATACTAACAAGCAAATATTTTAGCAGCCGGTTGCCACATCATTAGTTTTGTACTGACTTGTGTGGTGTACACAACAGGAAATATTTCGCTTTCGGAGAACAAGAAAAATAGTTTTATTTGCGTTACGCTTATTAATTTGTGCAGTTATTCAGTGTCTGGTAAGTTAATGTTCAAGAAAAAATATTAATTTTTATTAAAATGTTCTATTATTTTATGTTAATGATGACTCATTTATTTCAGCCCTTTGTATTCAGCATGTCTCTACAGAAATAAACCTATGTTTCTATGAAAATTGAAGCTTTTGTTTTGTAAACTTAAACCTTGTTTATTTGGCCCGTGTTAGCCTTTGAATCTGACACGCTTGATGCAGAGGATTACCCCATTAGGCAGTGTATTAATAATGATAATGAATATTTATACATCTATATGAAAAATTCCGTAAGGATATAACATAAACTATCAACAATTATTTTTGAAGTGATAGGAATTATAGGAGAGTCACCGCTATAGACAGTTCTGTATTATTTTTTATAAATTAAAAAAATTGATTTTAGAGAGAGAAAGGAAGAGATAGAGAAATACCAATGTGAGAAATATCAACTGGCTGCCTCCCGCATGCACCCTGACCAGGGGTATGTGCCCTGACCAGGAATCAAACCCACGACCCTTTGGTGCATGGAATGATGCTCCAACCAACTGAGCAACACCAGCCAGGGCTTCTTTAATTTTTTTAAAATTGTATTTTATTGGTTTTAGAGAGAGAGGAAGGGAGAGAGATAGAGACTGAAACATCGATCAGCTGCCTCCTGCAACCCAGGCATGGGGATCGAACTAGTGACCTCTTGGTTCATGGGTCAATGCTAAACTACTCAGTCACACCAGCTGGGCTTATTTAATTTTTTAAATAAATAATTTGTAGTAATCATAATTCCAAAAAATGATGTAGTAATTTGAGGTTCACTCCAGCTCCAGGGTAAATTGGTAAGCAAGATCTCTAAATGTTTGTGGAAGCAAATCTCATCTCTTCCCATTCTTCTCTGTGTGAACCTGTAAGCCTCAGTTCACCCATCTGTAAAATGGGGAACTCAACAGTCCCTGCCTCAGTGAAATTAAGAGCTCAGATACGCAGAGAGCAGCACAGAACCTGGTCCCAGGGCAGGCCCAATGTAATGTGAATGCCTTCCCTTCCCTCCTGGCCCCTTCTGGTTGGGCCTCTAAGGGTGGGGCGTGGCTGGGAATCTAGCATCTGAGGTGGCATGTGGGGGCATACCTGGGGTCCTGGTCAAAGGTAAACTGTGTTCCTTGACCATGGTGCACATCCCAATCCACGATAAGGACCCTGTGAGCGGAAGAGAGGGGGGCGCTGTATAAGATAATCCAGGTGCACCTGGGGGAAATGCCCACACCAGGCTACCCCACCTGTGCCACTCCCATCACCGTTGCCCTGCTATTTGCTGCTGACCTCTGAATGCCATGCTTCTGTTGAGCATAGCGAGCAGCCACGGCCACATGGTTGAACATGCAATATCCATCCATAAGACTGTGCTGGGCGTGGTGTCCAGGAGGCCTAGGCAGGACAGGGAAAGCCACAGATTGGGGGCTCCTCCTCTGCAGAGAAGGAACGGACTCTCCCTTGCTTTCTAATCCTGTTAAGACTACCAACTCCCCCAGTGCTGATGCCTGCCAATCTGCCAGGAACTGAGTAACTGGGGCCCTTAGACTCTCACCCCCAGTTTACTGCTCTCTCTTTGAAGGAAACTTGATAATGTTCCTTAAAATTATCAGTGTATACACCCTCACACCCAGTCATTTTGCTCCTGGGGACTTAGCCCACAGCCTATATAGCAAAAAGGGTAAAATCACATGTTTATAAATGGACAACAATATTTGTGCAGCATTTTTTGGAAACAGTAAATGATTGGGGAGAAACAAAATGCCCAACAGTAGGGAGCTGGTTAACTTGCTGTTGCACAGTGGCGTTCTACATGGGTCTAAGCTGTACAGTTAGAGACTAGCTTTTTGAAATATCTAAGTGGAAAATGCATGGTATGGAAGGGAGCATCTTGAATGCTGGAGCCCTCCCCTAAAATAGGGGAGGAAGGAGAAAGGCTCCATCTTCTGCCTTTCATCAGTTCTTGGGATGCCAACAATGATAAGATGTACTGTGATTTTTACATGCCAACAACAAAGCAGAAAATGCTGCCAACTGAATTCTAAGATGTCACTGTTTACAAGATGCATCTGAATTTCAAGATGTTACCAATATGAAAAATATGCATCTTAGAATCAACGAAATATGGTATTTACTCCATGAAAACGCAGACTATTTCTGGGGCACACATGAGTTACTGGTTACAGTGACTACCTCTAGGAGAGGAAGCATGTGTCTGGGGGACGGGGTGGGAGGAAGACTTTTTCTTGTACGCCCATTTGCATTTTAAGCACATAAATACCCTACCCATTACAAATATACTACTCATTATCAATACATTTTACACTTGATGGAAGAAATTTATTTTTTTTTAACGTAGAAACCCAAATGCTGGCAGGTCCTACCTGACAATAGCCATGCCATTCTTGATTTCAGCCCCCAGGACCGCATCCACCAGCCTGAGGACAGAGCCTGAGGCCAGGCAGGCACAGGTGTATGAGTTCTGGAGAGACAGTGGGGAGCCAGAGAGGGAGTGAGGGAGAGATCAGCCCTGTCCACTCAGCTGCTTCCCCTAGGGTGGGGTAGGTGTGGGGATGGGCATCCCCAGGATTGCTACCACCCTCTGCCCTCACAGTTCTCATCCCTACCGGATGCAGATAAACTGAGTCATAGGTGTCTGCTAGGCCTCGGAGTTCTCCCTCATTCATGTATTGGGTTGTCTCCATCAGATCTATATATTCTAGGCTGGGGATACAGACAGAGAAGATGAGATTCAAGGGCCTGCCTCCCTCCTTGGCCCTGAGCTGGGGCCCTGTTTCCTCCCCAGCTAAGCCCTTTATGCACCAGACCCCTGGACAAGTCAGACTTCCTCAATTACAAGCTGTTTACACACCAGATTGTAATAAGAACAATAGCTCATCAGGCTGATGATATGTCAGGCACCATTCTAAGCACCCAACGTCTATCAAACCCTCCTGAGGAACTTGTATTTACTAGTCCCCCAGTTATTGGCAATGACAATGAGATTCAGAGAAGTTCAGCAACTTGCCCAAAGCCACAGAAGCCCGTGAGCTACCTTCCCAAAGCATCCAGTCTGCCCTGGTGGGCCCAGGGTAGCCTCCTCCCCGTCCCTACAAGGTTACCAAGAATTCACCTGTGAACCAACATCAGCTCTTCCTTTTCAGCAAACCGGGCCTGAGGAGACACAAGGAACAAAGGGCTAAGGTGCAGGCCAAAACCAGGTCCTGCCAGCTCCTGCCCTCCACCCAAGGTGCTGGCCAGGGAACCCACCTGAAAGGACACACAGCGGTCCAGGAGGCCCTCCTGGATCAGCTGCTCCTTGATGGCATGGAGCCGCTCAGGGCATTCAGGGAAGCTGGGTTGACAGAGATAAGTCACATGAACACATAGACATACACACGGACACTGGTGAGCAACACAGCTGGTCCTGCATTCTTCTCCATCCAACATTGCACACCAGAAACTTCGAAGTTACCCCTGATACCTGTTGGCTCCGTTCTCACAACATATCCAGAGCCTGCCCCTCTCCTCATCACCCCCACTGCTGCTACCATAATCTCCCACCTGGGCTACTACAGTCAGCTCCTCATTGGCCTTCCTACTTCTGCCCTCACTCCCCCAACAGTCCTTTCTTCCCAGAGTAGCCAGACACTGGTTAAAATCCAAATCAGATCATGTCCCACCTAAACTCAAAACTTAAAGATAAATATTTATTCTCAAAACTTTCTCATGGCTCCCATCTCATCAAGCCACGTACTTTTCAGCTAGCTTTCCCCCCTGCCTAGACACTGCTCCCACATTATCTTCATGGCTCACTCCCTCACCTCCTTCAGATATCAGTGAGGCATTCCTTGGCCGTCCTTTTCCAACCTGAAGAGTTCCCTCCATTGTTCTTTCTGCTACTCTCCCTCCTGCTTCAGTGTTTCTGCGCATCACAGAACTTTTGTTTCTAACACACTGTATCACTTACTTTGTTTTACTATCTGTTTTCTCCCTCAAAATTGTAATCTCCACAAACACTAGGGTTTCTTTGTTTTGTCTACTGCCATGTCCCTGAAGTCCTTTGCCACTCTGAGTCTTCCATTGGGATAGGGGAGATAGATACTGAACTGGTAAACACATAGTAAGTATAATGAGCAAACAATGACATGAACTAGGAAGATCTCAAAGATCAAGTGTAAGAGCGGGGGTGGGGGGGGTAGTCAGGCACAGTCCTCTCTGAGAGTCTCCTTGAGATGTGAATGTGAACTGGAAGAAGAGAAGGCAGAAACGAATCTCTGGAAAAGGGATTGGCCAGGGCGAAGACCTGGAATTGAGGGAATGCCTGGCATGTTGGAAGAGCAGCAAGGGGCCCAGTGTGAGTGAAGTGAAGTGAAACGAATGAGGAAAAGGACTGGCTGGGGAAGTCACCAAGGTGATGTGGAGCCAGGTCACGTGGAACCTAAGAGGCCAAAATGAAGAATTTGAACTTTACCTTGAAGGTAATGGTCTGTCCTTGAACGATTTTAAGAAAGAGAACATCATCTCGCACATATTTTTTTAGGCTGCTGTGTGGAAAACAGACAGCATGGATGAGAGTGGAAACAGGAAACAAGTGAGGGGGCCTCTGCAAGTTTAGGTGAAGATGATGGTGGTGGCAGTGAGAAGTCAGATACGGGATACATTTTGCACACAGAGACAAAAGAATTTGTTGATGGATTACATGTGTGAGCAAATGGGAGGTGTAATTCTTCCATTTCAGCCCAAATGTCTCTTTTTCAAGGATACCTTCCGGGAACCCTGGATGCTAGTCTAAAATCCTTACTAAACACTTTTGAAGCCCCTGGTCCTAAGTCCTCCCATATTAAACACTTCATTCTGCTGTTGGCTGTTTAATGATCTGCTCTCCTACTCACCTATCAGCTCCTTGAGAAGGGACTCTGTCTTGTCCAACACATTTGTATCACCAACTCCTGGCACACAGCAGGCACTTAATAAATATTTGCTGGCTAAATG
This sequence comes from Plecotus auritus, assembly GCF_963455305.1. NCBI lineage: Eukaryota > Metazoa > Chordata > Mammalia > Chiroptera > Vespertilionidae > Plecotus > Plecotus auritus. The sequence continues at coordinate 138,861,620 of NC_137784.1, forward strand.
AAAAGAACCCCTTCAAACCTGAGCCCCACCTCCCTAAGTCGTCTGCTGCCAGTCTCTAGGCTAGTGCAAGAAAGGATCTGTTCTTGCTAATGGCTCTAAGTGTGCATATTTGTGTGGTTTGGGGACAGCTGGAAGAGTTAAGTCTCACCTGTCATCCCAAAGGCAGTGGAAGTCATTTAGCTGCTCATCAAACACCAAGCCAGTACCAGAGAGTGTCTTGGCCTCATGGGTCAGATCCTGCAGGGAAAAAAATGGGAGACACTGATCCATTTAGGGTCTGAGGCCGAGGTAACATCCCGTAATGTCCAAGATGGAGAACCTCAGGGTTTTGATGGTCACAGAAGGCTAAATTATGGCCAGGCCTCTCTCACCAGCCCTTGCATCCCCTCGATTAGGTCTTGCTCTGCTGCCTGGCTGAGCTTCTTCATTCTGCCTTTCTTCTTCACCTCTGCTAGTCTGGGGCTGGAGCGGAGTCCAGTACCCTTCTTAACACCTGGCTTCTGCCAAACAGAGAGAAAGGTCAGAATCCACTGCACGGCCCACTGATCCCCTTCCCCCTCATCAAGGACGGGTCTGGGGCCTCACCGAGATGATGCTGGAGTCCTGGGGGGGCGTCTGGGGGTTGTGTATACTCCTTCGCTGCCTAGTTGTGGTGGAATCCTGGCCGGTGGAGGTCATGGTCGGGGAGACTTCACCCCTGACGCGGTTCTAGGGGGTGCGGTGGAGGTGACTGAAGGGACTAGGGTATCCTGAAGACCCTACACCCCAGCCTCTTCCCAGGCCCCGCCCCTTATGCTATCCTATCACCCACTGCCTTCCAAAACTCCCTCTCTCTCAAGGCTCTCTCCCTCCACTGGGATGTCTATTCCACCTGGTCCCGCCCATTCCACTAGACTCCACCCCTTTAACACTATTCTTTCTTCTTTCAAAGTTTTGCCCTTTCAAAAAGCAATTAATCCCCCTAGATTCAGTCTATTCGAGGGCCCGATCTTTCCAACAAATCACGCCCCTTCCGCTCTACCAAACCATTCCCAGATTCTTTCCTTCCTCTCAGCCTCGCCCGGACCCCACCTCTTCACAGACTTGCCCTTTCCACCCAATCCCCCGGGAAAATCACCCACCCTTTCAGTCAGCCAGCCCCGGCGCGGCCCCGGCCCCACTCCACCCTGAACGATCCACCTAACTCCACCCCTTATCCGCCGCCCGGCACCTTCCACTAGGCCAGATTCCGTCCCTAACGTTTCAACCAGCACCGCTCCTCAGGGGACGGCCCCTTTCCTCCACCAAACCCCACCCCCCGCCCAAACCCTACCCCCGACGTTTTCCCAAACCCCTTCAGCCAGATTCCAGCCACCGCCCGCCAACCCCCGCCCCCTCCGTCAATGCCAACCAATCCCTTCAGCTCCACACAGAAGGCACAGGGCGGCCCTTTCCTCAAACCCCGCCCAGGACTAGCGCTGCCCCCTTCCCCGCCACCTGTGAGAGGCTGCGGGTGCCCAGGCCCGCGTCTCCATTGGGCCGGTTCTCTCTACTGACCGCCCTGATCCCGCCCACAGCCTCAGGGCCGCGCTCCTGAAAGCTACACCTCCTTCGACTTCGCCAACGGCCGGCGGGGACGTCATCACGCGACGCGGGCCGTGCTGCGCCTGCGCGGAGCGCGCGCCCGCGGTTCCACACGACGCTTAGGCTCCCGTCCGCCCCTCCCCCAACCGCCGCCGCCTTTGTCCTTGCTGCCCTGGCCGCCGTCCCTCCGTCCTCGTCCAGTCACCTTAGGAGCCCTCCGGACCCACGACAACTGTGCCTTGAGGTGACTCAAGAGAGCAAACGGGCAAGCAAACGAGGGAGTTAGGCAAAGGCGGCTTCTCAGCTGCTCGCGGCTTTCCCGCGCTGCGCGCGCTGATGACGTGGCGCGGGCGGGCTGGGGCCTGGTGGAAACTGGAAGGTGGCTGGTGGCAGTCAAGTGGGAGTGGTGATGATGCTAAATGTGGTGAAGATTTTTCTTTTTAAAAAATATGTTTTTATTGATTTCAGGGAGGAAGGGAGAGCGAGAGACAGAAACATCAATGATGAGAGAGAATCATTGATCAGCTGCCTCCTGCACACCCCCTTCTGGGGATGTGCTCTGACCGGGAATCAAACGGATGCTCAACCACTGAAACCACACCTGTCGGGCCCCGGGGTGAAGATTTTCTGAATCAATGTTCACCAAGGTGTGTCGTGAGCGAGGGAACATCCCCGAAAGGAATCCCTCACCCATGATTGTGTCCTTCCACAATGCCAGGCTTATCAAGGGGGACTGCCCCCATAAGCAAGCCAATAGATGTACACGCAGGTGACATGCAGAAAGGGGGAGCTTAAGCCATAGAGCAGCAGAGCAAGCCCCACGACGCCCCAGTCACCCGTGGCGTCCAGGGTTAGAGAGGCATGCTGGTCCCAAACCAGGCGTCTACAATGGCTTCCAGGGGCTGGGGCAATCAAGGTCCTGTTGGGCTCTGAGCTGACATGAGGTACAGCCAAGCTGACTCGTGGAATGGTCGAAGCTCTGAGTTTTTATAGCCCGCAATGGGCGGCGGTCCCACTCATATCGGTGTCCAGATGGAGTCCTTATCAGAGAGTTCAGACTTTCCGTTTTGCTCCCATCCCAAGGGCATTCCGTTACCTCATTGCCTCAGTCTTGGGCCTATTGCCACTTGACATAACTGTCATGGCTGACGGAGACTCCATATTGGACTGTCAAACAGTGTCCAGAAAGTCTGTTCTGCTCTTGATCTATACGAGGGGGTGCACAGGAAGTGCTCACAAAGTGTTACTAATATTCCGCTGCAGAAATGGTGGGGCGGAAGGAGTCTTAATAGGGCAAATAACTGTAATGATAGCAAGTATTACGTGTCAGGCATTGTTGTAAGCCACAATTCTGTGAGGTAGTTCCCAGTATGAAGGCCGCTTTGCAGATAAGGAAACTGAGGTTACATGACTTAGCCATGTGACCTTGGGCAAGTTACTGAACATCTCCGTGCTTCAGTTTCCTCATCTGGAAAATTGTGATAAAATAGCGCCCAGGGCCAGAATGGACCAGGGGAGGGGCGTGTTCTTGAACAGAAGCTCTCCTGGTCAGCCTCCACCCAGTAACCTCTTGCTTCCAAGTGTGTGCCTAGGGGAAGGGGGAGTTAGTTGCCCCTTTGCGGGATGGGGGCGGGGGCGGGGGAGAGGGACAATTCCCTCCCACCCTGGGTCTAAATAGCCCCACAGGAGGTGGGTTTGTCCTCCTAATCTCCCTTTCTCATTCTTCACCATTTCCTACCGGGCTGTAGGCTGGGGCCGGAAAGATAAGCGGTCTGGGGTTCAGCTTCGCTGACTAACAAACAGATTGACAGCCCCACCACCCACTAGCCGGGCCCTCTAACCCTCTTGAAAACCCTAGTTTCAGCCTTCTTTCCCCTTCCACTCTCTTACTGCCTGAACAAGTCTTTTGTCCCAGTGGAAGAGAGCCACAGCCCTAAGACCTTTAAACCCCCACATACACCAAAGAAAACACAATGATACAACACACACTGAAGAACACTCTGAGGTTGTGATGCCCGCAAAGTAATAATAGAGTAGGGAGTCTTGTAAGGGTCAAGGCCCGTTTTTCTGTATAGTCAAAAGAGAGCAGAGGTCGGCAAACTTTTTCTACGAAGGACCAGATAGTAAATATTTTAGGCTTCGTAGGCCACATATAGCCTCTGGTATCTTCTTCGTTCTTTCCCTTTAAAAATACAAAAAGCGGCTGCCGTCTGGCTTTGGCCTGAAGGCTCTAGTTTGCTGATGCCTGCAATAGAGTGTCCATCTTTGGTTTCCTTCTAGGGACTAAGGGCAGAAGTTCCATGCTTCCTGAGGAGAGCTGTTCCTTTTGTGTGAGGTGTGAGGACAGATTCATGGACAGGGTCCCGTCACTTCTGGTGTTTTTCTACTGGGTCAAGTAAATGTCCCTGTACAGAGTGAGGCTAGGGATTCCAACAGTTTCTGTAATGTTGTTCTTCCACTGAACCAAGCAGGGGTTTCTATACAGGACAAGACGGATGTTTTTAGAAAGCTCCAGACTATGGGTTCCCATAAACATTCAGGATGGGGCTTCTTAGACTCCATTATGACAGGTTCATGTGACTGGTTGGTGCAGGTCAGGCTCAGTACAGGTGTTTCTGTACAGCTTCAGAGCTGTGTTCGTATATAGAACGTACGATCAGGTATTCATGTCCAGATTCAGTAAAAAGATTATTATAATTGAGCTAAATTAGGCTACCTGTTGTAACAAACCCAGAATCTCAGGGGCTTAACAGGTAAATGTTTGTTTCTTGCTCATACAAAATCCAATGTGAATATTTACTACTGGTTATTCATGGACCCAGGCAACTTCCATTTTGTGGCTCTGCTCTCCTTTGAGTCCTTGGAGTTACGCGCTTCAGCTATTCAGATGAGAAAGGGAGGATTCCATGAGAGGTTTTTTGTTTTTGTTAATTCTCACCAGAGGATATTTTCCCATTGATTCTTAGAGAGAGTGGAAGGGAGGGAGAGAGGGAGAGGGAGAGAGAGAGAGAGAGAGAGAAAGATCAATGTGTGTGTGAGAGAAACATCGATGTGAAAAATACACATCAATGTGAAAGATACACATCAATGTGAAAGATACATATCAATGTGAAAGATACACATCAATCCCTTGCCTCCTGTAACTGGGGCCGGGGGTCAATCCTGTAACCCAGGTATGTGCCCTTGACTGGGAATTGAACCCGAGACCCTTTGGTGCACAGGCCCATGCTCTAACCACTGAGCTACCACCCAGGGCCCATGAGAGGTTCCTATGGGCCAGACCTGGAAGTTGTGTATGTCACTCTGCTCACTCCATTGATCAGAACTGTCACATGTCCACCTGTCATTGTAAGGGAGGCTGGGAAAGTGAGTGAGTCAGGAAGAAAGGGGAACAGGGTTGAAAACCCTATAGCAGTGTCTGCTTCAGGATTCTGGACTCCCCAGAGCTACGCTGTTTCATGTGGTAGCCACTAGCCACAGTCAGGACAGTGACTCCTGTACAAGGTGAGGACAAGGCTTCCAGAACAAGGCTGTCAGAGAGTCATATCAGGGTTTCCTATACAGGGTCAGGGGAGTGTTTCCAGAGGCCAAGTTTCGGGGTTCCTATAAAAGATCAGGTCAGAGATTCCTGAAACGGGTCAAGTTATGGATTTCTGTTGGAAGTCAGAGAAAGGTTTTCTGCAGAATCTGGTTATAGGCTCCAGCACTGTTATAGGCAAGGCTTCCTGTAGAAGGCCAGGGCCATGGAGCCAGGACAGGGTTAGGTCAGCAAGCCCTGTACAGCAAGCATGTCAAACTCAAAGGCTAACATGGGCCAAATAAACAAGGTTTAAGTTTATGTGGGCCGCAAAAATACAAAAGCTTCAATTTTCATAGAAACATAGGTTTATTTCATTAGAGACATGCTGAATACAAAGGGCTGAAATAAATGAGTCATAGTTATAAAATAATAGAATTTCGTAAAAATTAATATTTTAATAATTTTAATAAAAATTAATATTTTTTTCTTGAACATTAACTTACCAGACAGTGAATAACTGCACAAATTAATAAATGTAATGCAAATAAACCTATTTTTCTTGTTCTCCAAAAGCGAAATATTTCCTGTTGCACACACCAAACAAGTTAGTACAAGACTAATGATGTGGCAACCGGCTGCTAAAATATTTGCTGCTAGTATTAGTGGAGAGAAATGGTGCACCTAAGCAGAAGGCACGCGCGTAAGGGAAATGAATGCAACACAATTTTAGTAATCAGTCATTAGTGAATGTTGTAGTTCCTTACTAATAATCCTATATAATAAAAGCCCAGAGACCGAACGGTGGAATGACCAGAATGACTGGTCGACCAGCCGCTATGATGCACACTAACCCCTAGGGGGCAGACATTCAACGCAGGAGCTGTCCCCTGGGGGGTCAGTGCGCTACCACAGTGGGAGTGCTGCTTGGCTGACCGGAGGCTGGGCGGTGGGTTCATGGCCGCCGTGGGACTGAGGCTTACTCTGCCGCCTCTCAGTGCTGTTGTCCCTGAGCCCGGCCCTAACCGGGTCCCCTGGAGAGGCAAGTGCTCCGGCTCCATAGAATATGCCAGACCAGGGAGCAGCTGCTCAGAGGGCGGGTCCACAGCCACTAGCAGACTGGGAGGAGCGGGCTGATCCCCACAGGCCATGCCCCCCACCAGTGCACAAATCCCATGCACTGGGCCTCTAGTTATGCATAACAGGATATTCTAAAAATTAAGTTATGAAATTTTTATTAAAACGTTTCTTACATACCGTTATATTGGTGGGGCTGCAAAAATACTTGTTGTGGGATGCATGTGGCCCATGGCCTGTGAGTTTGACACGCTTGCTGTACAGTATCTGGGCAGGGTTTCCTGTGCCAGGTAAGGCTGTAGGTGCCTGTGTAGGCTGAGGTCTGGACTTAATGCAGGGGGTTGGGGTCAGGTTCAGGGAAGGATTTTCCATGTAAGTTCAAGACTGAGGCTCATGTTGAGAGTTGGATCACGGGTTCCTGTGGACTCTGTTGGGTAGGGCGTGAGGTAGGGATTGTTGTGCAGAGTGATGTCAGGGGTCATTGTCAACAATGAAAGCAAGGCTCCTGAACTCAATCGGGATTCCCAAAGAGTTTACAGATGGGAATTGCTTTTTTTAAAAAACAAACAAACATATTTTTATTGATTTCAGAGAGGAAGGGAGAGGGAGAGAGAGATAGAAACATCAATGATGAGAATCATTGATCATCTGCCTCCTGCATGCCCCACACTGAGGATTGAGCCTGCAACTTGGGCATGTGCCCTGACCAGGAATCAAACTGTGACCTCCTGGTTCGTAGGTGGACGCTCAACCACTGAGCCACACTGGCCGGACTGGAGTATTTTTTCAGGTGTTCATGAATGAAAGCACCTGAGCCTCCCGGCTGCTGTCGAGCACAGTGAGCACTCAGGAAACGGTGCTGCTTGCGGTTAGGAGCCTCTGGGCAGCGTGGAGGCTAAGCCACGGAGCCTGGCTCAGCCCTGTGCCACCAGCTGTGTGGCCTTGGGAGAGCCACTTAACCTGTCTGGGTTAGGATGTCACCTGACTCCATGCATGCACCCATGTGAGGGTCTGTTCCATGGAAGAACAGATTCCACTTCAGGGGGAGCAGTTCACCCAGGTCAGTGAGTATGTTGGGGGAGGGAGTTGGCACTGGGGAGCTCCCCACCTGTGGGGTCTAAATATCCCCCCTAGAGATTATTTTGTCTCCTAATCTCCCCCCTCCTTCTCTACCATTTCCCACAGGGCTGCAGGCCGAGCTGGGCTGAGAGAGATAAGAGATGAGTGACTGGAGGGCCCCTGGACAACCCCAGGGTCTAAGACTGGCCTTCTGCCCTTCTTGCTGGCCGCCATTCCAGCCCCACTCTTTCCTCCCATTCCTGTCCTGAACATGTCTTCTGTCCCTTGGAGGTGGGTGCCTAGCTTACAGACTGAAACTATATATATTGATGCCTCCACAAACACGTGTACAGAGCTGCTCACGCTGTCAGCCGCTCAGAGGCACTGTGACAGGGCACATGATATGGGATACGCTCACATACAGATGCTGACACACAAGCGCCGCCCTTACCAGACCCACAAAGACCTGACACGCAGTACCTCAGGTCACACTGCTAGGTCTCCACATACCGTCCTACACAGTCCTTGGTCAGCATTCCAGAAATGTTTGTTTATCAGATGCTGAGCCTGGTACACACGCTGTGCCTGGTACACCGTCTCAGAACCACCCTGCGTGGTGTGCAATCACATGAGCGCAACCTCACATGTTGCCTCAGCACACCCCGTTACACACATACCCCCACGTCCTCTCGTACAGTCACTTGTGCTCATTCCTCACAGTCGCCTGGTGTCAGGCACACCATCTCTCACAACCTCACCCCCATGGTCACCACCTCACAGAGCAATCAGCCACCACACACGGTCTCTGCCCATGACGTGTGCATGTACACGCCATTTCATACACCCTGGTTGCTGTCACATGTGGTTTCACATACACATCATGTTATACTTGCACATCGTAACCCACTATCATGAAGGGTCACAAGTGTTCTCTCTCACAGCCTCACGCCATCACCAGAGAACCACAGGCACCATTGCACACCCACCTACCACGGCTCTTTATTCATCCCACTCAGAGCCACACCTCCAACTTCAGGACTTTGGTGCTTTATTTTATAAATCTTTGACGGTCCAGACCAAGGGGTATGGGGGGCCCAGAGGTTGGGTTGTAGAGGGACTGCTGGCTCCACGCGGAGAGCGACCCCACCCCTGCTCTGAGGCCATGCTCTGTGTCCTCATGAGCTGAGTGGCGCCACCACAGTGCTGCTGCTGGTGGGAGGCATGGGGCCTGTGGGGAAGGAGCCTGTGGGTGAGCCCAACAGGGGCCCGGGGAAAGGCATGAGGTGGCTGACAGGCCCTGACAGCACCACGGGGCCCAGGCCTTGGTAGAGATGGGCAGTGCCAGGTGGGCCCAATGTCAAGCCTGAGGCCACTTCCCCAAAATTCCCACCATCGCTGCCCCCAGCCACCACCATGAAGCCACCGGCTGGTGCATCAGCTGGTCCTGTGCCTCCCAGACTCGACCCTCGTTTCTTTTTTCCTTTTCCTGATGCCTTGCGGTTTCTAGTCTGGATACCATCCTTCCGCATGGTCAGTGGTCGGTTCACCTGATGAAAGAGAGGCCATGAGTGGTCCCAACCTCAGACTTTTGCCTGTGTCTCCACCAGGGACACCCTTTCCACTCCACTCCTTAAGAGTAGGGAACTGGGTCAAGGACTAGGGGAGCAGGCCCCAGCTGTGGCACAGATAATGCCCTAAGGAATCATGAGCTTGTGAGGCCCTAAGCTGGGGAAAGCCTGGGGAGCCTCTAGCCATAGGACTAACTGATGGCTGGAGGGGAGGAGGAAGGAGATGAGAAATGGAGGAGAGAGAAGGGAGCAGGAGGGAAAAGGAAGTCAGGGAGAAGATGGAGGTACAGAGAAGAGAGGGATGAGGGGGAAGGAGGAGGGAGGAGAATAACAGGGAGAAGAGAGGAAGGGGGATAGGAAGAATACAGGAAAGGCAAAGAAGGAGAAGGAAAGGGAGGATTGGTGGGATGAGGGAGGGGGGAGGCTCCAAGAGGCAGAGCACACCTGGTGTAATTTGTAATAGAGTCCGCAGGCATTGCACACAGGGTCCCCACTGGCATTCCTCCGCCACAGTGTTGTGGTAGTTGTTTGGCAGTTGGTGCACTGGGTACCTGCCCGCTTGCTGACGATCTGGGGGCAGCAAGAATGTGAGGGTCAGTGCACTGGGGGGTGGGTGGGTGGAGGACACAGGAGGTGAGGGTCAGGGTGAAGGAGGGCTTCCTGGACAAGGCGTAGACTGAGGGTTCTCTAAGGGGTGAGGACATGGCCTCCTGTCCCGGGGCTTTCCAGATGGTGTGGGACTGCATCAGTGGTTCTCAACATTGGTGGGCATTGGAATCACTTGGGGAGTCAAAAACAATCCTGATGCCCAGGCAGCGCCCCAGACCAAGTAAATCAACACATCTTGGGAGGGCCCCACGGTGATCCCAGTGTGTAGCCAAGTATGAAAACAGCTGTGCAGGGAGTGGACGGCGTGCCTGCTTGCAGCCTGAGGGTGGGCTGAGGGTAGACACTCCTGTGCAGAGCTGGGTCCCTGAGTGGATGGGGCAGGGAGGGGGATCGGGGTTCTCGTAGAGTGTGAGGACAGAGATCCTGCACGGAGTGGGAACAGCAGGCCTGGGGTCTTACCAGGCGCTTTTTGGGCCGGATGAGGGGCCTGTTTTGCCCGTTCATCTTGTGATAGAGGCCACAGGCATTGCACAGGTAGTGGCCTGTCCTGTCTCGCCGCCACAGCGGAGTGGCTGTCGCTCCACAGTTCACACACTCCCTGGCCTCTGGTGTGGTGGAGAGAGGGGAAGAGGGAGCCAGGCTCAGCCCAACTTTGCCTTGGACCCCCCCCATCCCCCTCCTCAACCTCCCTGTCCCCTTTGGGGAACCTCACCACAGGTGGCCAGGGGCAGTGTTCCACGAAGCTTGGGGGAGGAATAGGCTGCTGGATTGAGGGGGCTTCCGGTGGGAGAAAAGAAGTTATTGGGAAAGTCAGGGCCCCCGTAGACACTGCTGGGGACAGGGATGGAGGAAGGCACTGCAGGTCCCAGTGTCAACAGGTCCGGACTCAGTCGCTCTGTCTTTAACGTTTCTAGGAAACTGCCTTTTCCATCCGGATCTTCTGAGGCCTGGGGTGGGGAGTCCTCGCGGGTGGGGCACACAGTGGAGGGAGGGTAGAGCCCAGTCTTGCCATAGGCCCAGCTGGTGTATGGTGAGCCCCCTGGGATCCCCTCCATACAGTTGAGCAATGGGTACACCTGGAAGACTGTTAGGGGGTGGGTATGGGAAGGAAGAAAGAAGGGGACAGAACGATCTGAAGCCATCCTGCTTTCAAGGTGCAGTGGTGCCCAACAGCCCCAGCATGGTGGCCAACCTTCCCACCTTCCCATAGGTTGCCAGAACAGCTGCTGGCCCTGAGGGACTCCTGGATCTGAGCCCCACTGGTCACCCTGGCAGCTGCAGTCACCTGCAGCCATTTCCCAATGGGCTTTGAGCATAACTGTGGAGCCCCACGGGCCACTCAACAACTAGGGCCACCCCCACCTACTTACAACATTCATGGCCGATGAGACAGTCTGGGGATGTACATTCCCAGGCCTGCACATACATAGGGAATGTGGTCCACATAGCCTCATGAAGGCTTCCGGCCATTTCCAAGATTGCCTCTTGGAGGGGTTCTACCCTAGCTAAGGGTCTCCATGGCAACCCCAACAGCATGGGACCCATGCCAGAGAAAACACCCAAAGGAGTTACCTGGGGAGTGTCTGTAGGCCTCAGCATCCCTGTAGTAGGCCAGTGCAGCAGCAGCAGCCGAGGCGGTGTTTGGGGCAGTGGAGGAAGCTGCTGCATCCAAGCCTTCAGGCCCAGAGGGGAAGAAGACCCCTGACTCTGGTAGTGAGGACACCAGGGCAGGATCCACAAACTGAGGCAGGGGCTCAGAGGTCCCCAGGGCCCCCAGGCCAGGGAACTCCATGGGTCCTCTGAGGTTTGACCTGTGAGGACAGGACGGGTCCTCAGACACTGAAATCATTCCCCTCCCCTCTCTTCTCCACACCCTCTTTCCTCCTTTCTCCTCCACTCCATCCACTCAATTTTTATATCCCTCTTTTCCATCTCTGTAGGTCCCTTCTCCCCCTCCCCTCCTCTCTTTCTTCCCTTACCACTCCTACCTCATCTCTCCCTAGTCTTCTACTCTATCCTCTAACTCCCCATCCTCCTCTCCTTTCCCATTCTCCTCCCCTTCTTGCCTCATCTGTTTTTTCTTCTTCCCTCTTCCTCTCCCTCCTACACCCACCTTCTCTTCCTTCCTCTCTTCCTCCTCTTCTTCCTCCTCCTCCTCCCTTTCTTCTCTTTCCTCTCCTTCCTCCCTCCCTCCATCTCTTCTTTTTCCTCCTCTCACTCAACTTCCCTTTTTTCTTCTCTCCTTTCTCCCCTCTTCCTTCTCTTTCCACTCCTCCTTCTTCCTCCTCACTCTCCCCCCACCCTTCCCCTTCTCCTCTTCCTCTCCCTTACCCCCCTCATCCTCTCTCCCTGGTCCCCTTTCTCTTCTCTTCTTCTTTTTTTTAAATATATGTTATTGATTTTTTTACAGAGAGGAAGGGAGAGGGAGAGAGAGTTAGAAACATCGATGAGAGAGAAACATCGATCAGCTGCCTCCTGCACACCCCCTACTGGGGATGTGCCCGCAACCAAGGTACATGCCCTTGACCGGAATCGAACCTGGGACCCTTCAGTCCACAGGCCAACGCTCTATCCACTGAGCCAAACCAGCTAGGGCTCTCTTCTCTTCTTCTATCTCTTCCTTCTTCTCTCCTCTCCTCCCCTTAAGCTACCTTCTATCCCTTTCCCCCTTTCTACATCTCCTCCACTCCTCTCTCCTCTCCTCCTTTTTCTTCATCCTTCTCTCCCTCTCTTTCTGCTCATCTCTTTCTCTCTGCTCATTTTTTCCTCCTGTCCTCTTCTTCCTCTTCTTCCCCTGCCCCCTTCTTCCCTTCCCTCCCCCTCTAGAGGAGTCTGGGTTGGGTGGGATGGAGTGTAGAATTAGAGTCCCATGAACCCCTTGGTCACCCCCTTGGACCTGGGGGTTCACCCTCATATGTTCCCCAGTTTCATCCCTATCTGCTGCATCTTGCCTTCTGACTTTCTCAGAAACCCCAAGGTTTCCGGCTTGACTCCCCCTCCCCCACCTCAGTTGGGTCTGCAGACAGAGTTCCTCCCTGATCCATGGTGGGGGGGTCAGTACCCCCCACTGCTTATCTCTGCCATCCCCGCCCAACTTTTGAAATCACCCCAAGGCCACTGGCTTCCTCTGAGAAGGGGGACAGGTGGGAGGTGTTCCCTTTACCCATACCCACTTCCCTGGGGAGGCTGGCCATAGTTCTGCTTTCTGCTTCCTTCAGCCCCCACCATCCCCAGGCCTCAGTTTCCCCATTTGCCAGATAGGAGGTGGTGACAGGGCCAAGCTAAGACCTGTGAGATGGCAACTTGGTCTATGCCCCTTTGCCACTACTCTGTGTGTATCGCTGTCTCCCTGGGTCTTTTTCTCTAACACTGTTCCTTTGCTCTCTGTATTTCATATCATTTCTATGCTACCATGATATATATTGCGCTCTCTCTTTCTCTACTTTTATAAATGTCTAGTGGTTTTCCCTCGCTTTGTCTGTCTTTCCATGTCTCTATCTCTATGATTGTTTCTCTCCATCTTTATCTCTGTCTTTTTAAAAAATTCTTTATTGTTGAAAGTTTTACATATGTCTCCTTTTCCCCCCATTGACCTCCCCGCCCGCTCCAGCCCCCAGCACATGCTCTCATCCCCCTACTGTCTGTGTCCATTGGTCATGCTCATACGCATGGATGCAAGTCCTTTGGTTGATCTCTTACTGCCCCCTCCCCTGCCTTCCCTCTGAGGTTTGACGTATCTCTCTGTCTTTTTAAAAAGTATGTTTTTATTGATGAGAGAGAGAGAGAGAGAGAGAGAGAGAGAGAGAGAGAGAGAGAGAGAGAGAAGTGAAGAAAAAAAACACCCATCGACCAGGGAATTGAACCGGCAACCCCTTAGTACATGGGACAACACTCTACCAACTGCGCCACACCAGCCAGGGCTATCTCTCTGTCTTTTTATCTCTTTTTGTTTCTCCTTTTCTTAGTTTTCTTTATATCTTTTTCTCTTCTCTCTCCCTCTCTACTCATATCTACATCTTTCACATTCTGTCTCATTCTGTTTGTTTGTCTCTGCCTGCCTTCTCTCTCTCTGGGTCCTCTGGCCTTATTTCCATATCTGTTTTATTATCCCCATATCCTGGACCAGACCGCACTGCACACAGCTCCAGATGAAGACCCAGGAAACGTACCCCTGACCCTGACTTATCCTGTGAACCTAAAGGCCTCAGTGTCCCTGTCTGTAGGATAGAGTGATGGAGATAGAATGGAAGGCCCCTTCAACCTCCCTGCTTATGTGAAGGGTTGGGCCCGGGGTTGGGGGTTTTGCTGGTAAAGAGATGGCCCTGTGGATGTGCCCACAACCAACCTAGACTCCAGGGTCTCTCCCCAGGGAAGGGGTCTTGTCTCCTCATCTCATCCTCCATCTCTTTCATCTCTGTCCCTCCACGATTCTAGTTGTGAGTCTTTATCCCCCAAACCCCGTTCTTGTCTCACTCTCATTTCTGTTTCCGGGTCTCCTGCTCTCCTGCTGTCTATCTCATTCTTTCTGAGTCTCTGTTTCTCCTTTCTCTCTCTGCATATCTGTCTCTTGCTCTTTTTTTCTCTATTTTTCTCATCTCTCTCTGTTTCTTCCTCCCTTCTCTCTTTGTCTCCCTGTGTGTCTTGCTTTTTGCCTCTGTCACCACTGTTCCCTTATCCCCTCATCCTCACCTTATTCTCCCATAACCTCCCTCCAGCCCCCTCTGACCCCCTTGCATCTGACACCTTGGTGGGTCTAGGGCTGCCCACCCCTCTCATGGCAGGGGCCCAGCCCCCCCCCCCCCTGCCCAGTTATCACTCTCCAGACAGAGATAAAGTTTATCTCAAGGCTGGGGGATATGAAAGCTCCTTATCAGCTGCCCCACTAGAGTAAGTGCTGCCCCAACGGGCAGCAGGCAGCAGGCCGGCACCCTCAACTCTCCCTCGGCCCAGCCCCTCGCCCAGTCCCTCACCCCAGGTAACGTCCCTATTCCAGCCCTTAAGGGAGGGTCCCTCAGGACTAAAGGGAATAGAGATGGGGTCTGAGGGAAGATGGAGTCTTGGGAGGGGTTGAGGGTCAGATAGGGGTTGAGGAGTCAGAGAGGTTTGGGGTATAGCTATGGGGCCTTGGAAAGCAGGTACGGGGTTTGAGAAGAGACAACCTTGAAAGGTTACATTTTGGGATCATAAATAGGTTGGGAAGCGGAGAGAAGGTTGAGGATCAGGTTTGAGAGTCAGAGATAAAGTTGAGAAGTTAGAGATGTAGTTTGGGGGTCAGAGATGGATTCTGAGTGTCACGGAAAAGTTTGGGGATCCAAGAGTTTTAATGGAGCAGAGATGAAGTTTAGGGGGTCAAAGATGGGTTTGGACAGGCAGAAATGTGTCTGATGATTAGAGATGGGTTATGGGAGCATAGGAGGAGTTTCAGAACTGAGATAGAATTGGAGTAGAGAAAGATTTGGAGCCAGAGAGACCTGGCGGACAGATATTTGGGGGCTGAGATGGGGTTTAGGGAAGGCAGACACAAGAATTAATGTGACAGTGCAGACTTGGAGAAGCAGATTTGGTGTTTGGGGTGGCGAAGGCATTTTGATGAGCAGGCAAGGATTTGGGGGGAGACAAATGGTTTTGGGGGATCAGAGAGAAGTCACTAGGAATAAATACAAGGTTTGAGAGTCAGAGATGGGAGTAAGAGGATGGAGCTAGGGTTTGGCAGGCCAGAGATAGGTATGGGGGTCAAAGGGAGAAATTAGGGCAGAGGCAAGGATATTGTAGAGCACATAGGGCTTGGGGAGCAGAAATAGTTGAGGTGGGAGAGTGAGTTTTTGGGGGGAATTTGTAGACAGAGACAAGTTCAGGTGAGGGAAAATCAGATCTGGGGCAGAAGTAGGATTTGGGGGATAAAAACATTAGGGGCAGAGATGAGGTATGGGGAGCATTAAGGGATCAGAGGAACGTAGATATTTTGGAAGGTGTAGATGGGAGTCAGGGCAGAGAGTGGGGTCGGGGGGTAGGTTTGGGATAGGAATGGGGGTTGGAAAGGCAGAGGTGGTCTGGAGGGTCTACCAAGGGATTCAGGGGTGGTAGACACTTTCGGGGCCAGGGGTAGGTTGGGGAACCTGAAGCAGGCTAGGGGGATAGCCTTGAGGTAAGAGGCAGCAGGCCCAGAGTTTGCCTTGCTGGGGACTCTCGGGGGGCTGAGACTGACCTGGGCTGGTTGGTGCAGAGGGTTCAGCTGCTTTGGGGATGTGGCGAGCTCAGTGTGATCCCAGGGGGTGTCCTGCCTGGCCTTGGCCTTTGAGGCTCCCTTCCTCCTTCTCTCCCTCCCTCCCCTCTCCCTCCTCCCTCCTCCCCAGGGAGTGGCTGGTGCAGCAGTGGGTGGGGCAAACCAGGGGAGGGGGCGGGCCTCCTGCTGGTGGGGTACCTCCTGGGCAGTGGGGACCCTCCTCCATCCCACCTGCCCACCCCATGGATTCTTGGATCCTGTTTGACTCGGGCTCCCATGGACTTCAGTGTCCAACCAAACAACATGGGCTGAAGCCAAGATAAAATGAAAATAGGAGATGTGGTTTCATGACTCTGCTCGGCTTTTCAGTGAGTGTTTGTAAAGCCCCTACTATGTGCTGGGCCAGTTGTGGGCTGGGCACTTATGTATGTGAGTCCTACTGGCCATAGGAATAGGAGGGGAGTGACTGTACCCATTTTGCAGGCAAGAAGAATGAGATTCAGAAAGGTTAAGTAGGATTTAAACCAGAGCCCATGGGACATCTTGACGACCCAGGCCCAGCCCAGGGGCCAGGCCAGGGCTGGTGGGAGGCAGGGGCACACTCACTCAGCACCCCACTGGGGCTTACGCCAGCTCTGGCCTGTCTTGGGGCAGCAGATAAGTCTTATCAGATGGAGGCCACGGTGGCTGTTGGCTCCGCGGTAACAGGCTGACTTGGGATGGGGGGCGGAGCTGGGGGGCACCCAGGGACAGCGGCCTCAACTTCTTGCCCGCCATGCTGCTCTGGTGGCGGGAAACAGGTGGAACCAGGGGTTAGTGCCTCTGCTGGTCTTTGAGGAGTGGGATGGGGTGGGGGAAGGAAAGGAGAAATTGGAGGGATAAAGAAGAGTGAGACACAGATAGAGACAGATGGAAATTGGGAGACTCAGAAATAAAGAAAGAAACAGAGCTGGAAGGAGGCACAGAAAGAAAGGAGAGACAGAGAGGGAGAGAGACGCACAGAGAGAGCCAGAGACAGTTCAAAACATAGACAAAGAGAACGAGAGACAGATGGACAGAAGGGAAAGATAAAGCCTGGAAATGACAGAGGCCAACAACAGGTGGAGAAACAGAAGGGAGACAAGGTCGATGCTATAGAGAGGGGGACAGAGACAGAGAGAGATTCAGACAGAGCCTGGGAAGAAGCCCATGAGACCCCACGTGGCAGCCTGGTATACCCTGGGCAGGTGGTGGGACAGGGGAATGTGGACTGATGTGGTCCCGTGTGGCCTCTGGCTCTGCCCTCCACTTGCTGACAGGGACCCTCAGAGAATTGCTGGGCCTCTGCACCTCAATCCCCACCTTCTTGCCCTGTCCTACTTTCCCCCGAATGGTAACAGCAGTGACAGCAACCAGTGTCTCATGCTATCATAGACTCCTGCCTGGCCTGTTCTGAGCACTTTCTCTGTATGAAAACATTGGACACATGTGCACAGTTCACAAAGTAGGTGTCCAACTTGGGTCCCCATAGGGAAGGGGGTAAGACTACCCAGTCATGGCCCCAGAACTCCATGGGACAGGGAGCTCTCCTGACCACTCATTCTACAGATGGAGAGACCGAGACCCACTGAGGGCAGAGGGCAAGGATGGAGCCCTGGGTCAGTGGGGTCTGCTCACCCATGGACCCACCCCAGAGGGAGTTTCCCATCCTCATCTTGTCCCTCTGGCCTCAGTGTTCTCCTACGCAAAATGGGAGTTTTAAGGAGGAAAGAGAGCAAGGCCACAACTTCGAATTTATTGAGCTACTGCTATGTGCCACGCCCATGTTGAGCCCTCATTGGTAAGAATGAAGACCCAATGACCTAAGTGAAGATGGTTTTAGGACATCCACTCTGGAGCCAGCCCACCCTCATTTATAGACCGCCCTGCCACCGACTGGTCGTGCGGCCTTGGGTGACTTGCTATCTGCTCTGGACCTCAGTTCCTCATCTGTAAAGATGGAGTAATAATAGTGGCTACTCCATAGGGTGACGGGGCCACTAAACAAGATTGAATCCATTAAGTGATTTTAACTCACTTGAATCTGAAATCTCAATAACTGTTAAGTATTCTTATTTATCGAGTACCTACTGTATATGAGGGATAGTACTTGGACCTTTTTTACTAGAATTACTACTAATTCTAATATTGATGCTAATAATATGCTGATGCCAATACCAATTCTAATTACTAATACTAATTCTAATATTGATACTAGCACTGATACTAATTTTAATAATATAATAATACTAATGCTAATTCCAATTTAGCAATAATACTATTGTTAATACTATTTCTAAAACTAATAATTATTATTCATCCTAATTCTACCAACAACAATAATGATAATAATACTGACTTGGATACTTTCCTTAGCACTAATATAATAATAACAACAGCAACAATGCTTGCCAAGCCACCCCAGGCACTGTGCTAAGTGCCTTCCCTGCATCATATTATCTATCCCATTCTCACCAGGTCCTTGTGTGTAAGGGCATATAATTGCCCCCGTCTTCCAGACTGGAGTAGGCACAGAGAAATGAAGATGTTCCTCCAAGCCCTAGGTTCTTGTCTCAGTTCTGACACTGATTTGCTCATGATTCCTGGGCAAGCCACACTCAGAACCCAGTTCCTTCACCTGGAAAATGGGCACAATCATAGAATCCCCATCAAATATTGTTGAGATGCCAATCAACAGAGGGCCTGCCTGGCACACCATAAGCGGTGAGCTCTGTAAAGGTAACTCTCCTCAGTGTTAGTATTAGAAACAGCAGTTGCAGGGTAGGGGGAGAGGTAGGGAAATCTGTCCTCCAGGGGAAGGGCAGGCTGGAGGCACATCTCACACAAGGATTTGGCCGCTAGACTCATGGCCCATTCACACCTGGAGGGAGAAAGGGCTCAGGAAGGGAAGGGAAGGGTGGGGAATGGGGGCCTCAGAGCCCTGCCTTCCTCAAGAGCTAGAAACTCTAAGGCTCTGAGGCCAAGCCTCACCCTATTCCCTCCCCCATCCCTGTGGAGGGGGCACAGGCCCAGAAGTCTGCGGCTACAGTTCAGCCAGCAGGGAGGCAGCTGGGAGTGGGCAGATAAGGGAATCAGTGGGGCCAGGCCAGGCTTTGGGGGAGACCCACGAGGGCGGGAGGTGGGGGTGAGGGTGGGGGTGGAGTGTCCCAGCCAAGCATCCACTTTGTCATTTGAGACCAGCCCCAACGTCCTCTCTTCCTTGAAGTCTTCCGTGACTGGTTCCTTCTCTCCTAGCATCTTTCGGGGTTCTAGAGCTTGGTGCCAGCCCAGGGCATTTGGACTCTTCATGCCTCTTGCAGATTGTGGAGTCCACCAGGTTGGGGACAGAACCCCGCCTTATTTACTTCAGATCCTTTAAAAAGAAACAATATTACAGATACAGTTGAAGTCCTTGCACCAATTCCATCTCCCTTTCTCCTTCCACTGCCTCGAGTTCGGTATTTCTCTTCCTCATGATGCTTTTTATTCCATTAGTACATATGTATAAACAATATGGGATACTGGGCCTGGGGGCTTGTTTTTGAACTTCATATAAATGGAATCATACATATGTGCTTCTTTTGCTCAGCATAATGGCTGTGACATTCATCCAGATTGTTGTGTGTATCCATAGTTCATTCTTTCTTATTAAGATGTAATTCATATACCATCAAATTCACCCTTTTAAAGTATACATATCAGTGATTAGTCTGTTCACATAGAGTTGTGCAATTATCAACACTATCAATTCTAGAACACTTTCATCACCCCCAAAAGAAGCCCTGTACCCATTAGCAGTTATTTTCCATTCCATGTCTGCTTCCCCCAAGTCCCTGGCAATACTAATCTAATTTCTGTCATGGGTTTGCCTGTTCTGGACATTCCATATAAATGGAATCATACAATATGAGGAACAGAATGGCAAGTAATTCTGTTTAACTTTTTGAGGAACTACAAAAGTGTTCTCCACCGAAGCTGTAGGAAGGGCTCCAATTTATCCACATCCTTTCCAACACTTGATATTATCCTGCTTTTTTAAAAATATATTTTTATTGATTTCAGAGAGGAAGGGAGAGAGAGAGAGAGAGAAACATCAATGATGAAAGAGAATCAGCAATTGGCTGCCTCCTGCACACCCCCTACTGGGAATTGAGTCGGCAACCTGCACTTGCTCACCACTCAACCACTGAGCCACACCAACGGGGCTCAATATAGTTTTGATTTGCATTTTCCTCATGACTTAGGATGTTGAGCTCTTTTTTCATGTGGTTGTTCACCATTTGCACATCTTCTTTAGAGAAATGTCTGTTCAAATTCTTTGCCCATTTTTAATTGGGGTATTTGTTTTTCTGTTGTTGAGTTCTAAGAGTTCTTTGTATATTCTGGATGCCAGACTCCTATAGATATGTGATTTGCAAGTATTTTTTTCTTATTTGTGGGTTGCCTTTTAATTTTCTTGAGAGTTACATTTGAAGCACAAAAGTTTTTCATTTTAACAAACCTCAATTTATTTACATTTTCTTTGATTGCTTATGTTTCAGGTGTCATATTTAAGAAACCTTTGCCTAATGCAAGGTCACAAAGATTTATGCCTAAGTTTTCTTATAAAAGTTATATAGTTTTAGGTCTTATATTTAGGTCTTTGATTCATTTTTAAAATTTTTATTTTTTATATAAGTTTATTTTCTTGAAAATTTTTAAAATATATTTTTATTGATCTCAGAGAGGAAGGGAGAGGAAAGAGATAGAAACATCAATGATGAGAAAGAATCATTGATCGACTGCATGCCTCCTGCTGGGGACTGAGCCCACAAGAGGGGCCTGTGCCCTGAATCAAACTATGACCTCCTCACCACTGAGCCAGACTGGCTAGGCCTTTGATTAATTTTGAGTTAATTTTTGTATCTGGTGTGAGTAGGGGATCCAAATTCATTCTTTCATTTATGGATAAGCTGTCTCAGCACCATTTGTTGAAAAGACTATTTTTTTCTCCATTGGCTTGTCTTGACATACTTGTCAAAAATCAATTGCCCATATATATTATTTCTGACTCTCGATTCTATTTTATTGATCTGTATATCTTTTTTTATGCCAGTACCACACACTCTTGATGACTATAGATATGTAGTAAGCTTTTAAATTGGGATGTGTGAATCCTCCAACTGTGTTTTTGTTTTTCAAGACTGTTGTAGCCCGTCAGTGGCTCCTTTGGCTGGGCTTAGTCCCATGCACCAGGAGGTTGCTGGTTAGATTTCATCAGGGCACCTGCCCCGGTTGTGGGCTTGATCCCCAGTAGGAGGCATGTAGGAGGCAGCCAATTGATGTTTCTCATCAATGTTCCTATTTCTTTCTCTCCCTTCCTCTCTCTGAAATCAATAAAAACATTTAAAAAAATAAGATTGTGCCGAAACCGGTTTGGCTCAGTGGATAGAGCGTCGGCCTGCGGACTGAAGGGTCTCCGGTCCGATTCCGGTCAGGGGCATGTACCTTGGTTGCGGGCACATCCCCAGTGGGAGGTGTGCATGAGGCAGCTGATCGATGTTTCTCTCTCATTGATGTTTCTAGCTCTCTATCCCTCTCCCTTCCTCTCTGTAAAAATCAATAAAATATATTTTAAAAAATAAGATTGTGGTAACTATTCTGGGTCCCTAGCATTTCCACATGAATTTTAGGATTAGTTTTGCAATTTCTGCAAAGAAGCAAGATGGGATTCTGATAGGGATTGCATGAAATCTGTAGATCAATTGGGGGAGTATTGCCATCTTTATAAACTCTTTTATCTGTAAACGTGATGTCTTTCCATTTATTTAGGTCTTTAATTTCTTTCAGCAATGTTTTGTAGTTTTCAGTGTATAACTCTTGCCCACCTTTTGTTAAATTTATTACTAATTGTTCTGTTGTTTTTGATGCTATTGTAAATGGAATTGTTTTCTCAATTTCACTTCTGGATTATTCATTGCTAATGTATAGAAATATGATTAAGTTTTATGTGATCTTAAATCCTGTAACCTTGCTGAGTTCATATGTATATATACAGTATGTATGTACATGTACGTGTATATGCATGTGGTATATATCATGGTTTTATTGTAGGTTCCTTAAGATTTTCTGTGTACAAAAATGTCATCTGCAAATAGAGATAGTTTTACTTCTTTTTTCCAATATGAATGACTTTTCTCTTTTTCTTACCTAATGGCCTTGACTAGAACCTCCAGTACAACATTGAATAAGAAAACCCTCTAGTCTTCAATAAAATACTAGTAAATAGAATTCAGTAACATATAAAAGGGTTATACAACATAACCAGGAATGCAAGATTGGTTTAACATATAAAAATCAATCCAGGTAAATACATTTCACAGATGAGGAAACTGAGGTACAGAGCATTTATCTGCCCAGAGCATTTATCAGGTGAGAGGAAGCATCCTGGACTTGTTCCTGATCTTTGGGAGAAAGCTTTCTGTCTTTCACCATTAAGTATGAGGTTAGCTTTAGGCTTTTTGTAGATTCCCTTTATAATTTGCTATTATTTAACGTTGGTGTCCCTGTAACACTTAAAATTATTTCATGTAAAGGGGGCATTGGTTCTCCTGTTAGGGAAAACAGATCAAGGTCTTAAATGTATTCCGTGCAAATATCCTGGACTCTTTTTTGGAAAATATCAGTGAAAAAGTTTTGTTTGAAAGAAAGGAGAGAAAGCATAGGGGTAAAGAGTATGAACTTTGGCCTAGACTGCCTGGGTTTAAATTCTGACTCTGCCACTTACTAAATAATACTAGACATTATTATCATCATCCCCATTTCACAGATGAGGAAACTGAGGTACAGAGCATTTATCTGCCCAGAGCATTTATCAGGTGAGAGGAAGCATCCTGAACTTGTTCCTGATCTTTGGGAGAAAGCTTTCTGTCTTTCACCATTAAGTATGAGGTTAGCTGTAGGCTTTTTGTAGATGCCCTTTATCAGGTTGAGGAAGTTATCTTATATTTCTAGTTTGTTGAGTGTTTTTATCATGAAAGGGTGTTGAATTTTATCAAAATTTTTTTCTGCATCTATTAAGATTATGTAGTTTTTGTACCTTAATCTATTAATCTGGTGTATTTACCTTGATTGATTTTTATATGTTAAACCAATCTTGCATTCCTGGTTATGTTGTATAATCCTTTTATATGTTACTGAATTCTATTACTAGTATTTTATTGAAGACTGGAGGCCCGGTGCACGAAATTCATGCACGGGGCGGGGGGTGTCCCTCAGCCTGACCTGCACCCTCTCCAGCCTGGGAGCCCTCAGGGGATGTTCTACTGATGGCTTGGGCCCGCTCCCTGTGGTTCTCTGCTCTCTCTGGGGCCTGCCTGCTGCACACCATGGCGACTGCCAAGTAGGCCGTGCTGGGAGCTGCCTGTGGGCCGCGCTTGCCTGCTCCCGGGTCGCTGTGGCGATGGGCAAGCAGGCCGTGCTGGGAGCTGCCTCCTCCCTGCTGTTAGTCTCCACGGAGGTGATGAGGTTAATTTGCATACACAGTCCTGATTGGCTGGTGGGCGTTGTGAAGCGATGTTCAATTTGCATATTTCTCTTTTATTAGTGTATATTTTTGCATTTATATTCATGAGATATTGGTCTGTAGTTTTCTTTTCTTGTTATGTCTTTGTCTGGTTTTAATATCTGGTCAGTGCTGGCCTCATGAGATTATTCCCTTTTATTACTGAGGAGTAGTTCATGGAATGGATATACCATGGCTTGTTTAACAATTCATCTGCTAATGGACATTTGGATTGTTTCTTGTTTTTTCCCTATTACAGCAAATCTGGAATTTACAAAATCATGTTCTTTCTAAGCACAAACATGTGAAAAAATTTCTCCAGGGGCGGGGGATATCAGTCCATCTATCCATCCATCTACCCACCCACCCAACTATCCACCCACCCACCCAGCTAAACATTCATTCATCCATCATCTGCTGCCCACCCCTCCCTCCTTTCCCTCCCTCCCTGCCTCCTTTCTTTCCCTCCCTCCCTCCTTCCCACTTTCCCTCCCTCCCTTCCTTCCTTCCTTCCTTCCTTCCTTCCTTCCTTCCTTCCTTCCATAAATCATCTATCTCCAGGCATAATAACATCTGGATTCAAAGTAAGCTGTCTTTTAAAAAAAGGCAGAAAACCTGCTACAGCTTTTGGCAAAGTCTTTCATGTGCAGAAGCACACATCCTTACACATCCTCTCTTCCCAGCATTTTTGGGGCTCCCTGAGGGTTCACTCATCTGGGTGGGGACTGTTTAGAGACCAGAGTCCACAAGACTAGGGACTCCCTAACCTCAAATAGACTCTCATACATGCTCCTTCATCCATCACTCGTTCATTCAAGAAGCCATACTCTTCCCTTCCCTCTATGCCTGCCTCATGTGCTGGTTCTTCCCCTTGTTTCTGAACTCTAAATGTCTCTGGACCTCTTCTCTAGTTGACATTTTCTCTCTTGGGGAACTCATCCAGTCTGTCACACGTTGCTCCCTCTTCCTCCTTACTAGTCTCCTGCTGTTACCCTCAAACACACCGGGTACCTTCATGCTTTAGGCCGCAGGGGTCCTCAAACTTTTTTTTTTTTAAATATATTTAATTGATTTTATACAGAGAGGAAGGGAGAGGGATAGAGAGTTAGAAACATCGATGAGAGAGAAACATCGATCAGCTGCCTCCTGCACACCCCTTACTGGGGATGTGCCCGCAACCAAGGTACGTGCCCTTGACCGGAATCGAACCTGGGACCTTTCAGTCCGCAAGCCAACGCTCTATCCACTGAGCCAAACCGGTTTCGGCGGTCCTCAAACTTTTTAAACAGGGGGCCAGTTCACTGTCCCTCAGACCGTTGGAGGGCGGAACTATAGTTTAAAAAAAAACAAAAAACTATGAACAAATTCCTATGCGCACTGTGGGCCCGGGACGAGTCGGCTGCTATTACACATTGGAAACTGCTACAGTGATTTTTATCTAAGGTCCCTTTTTTCCATGTTTTCTTTTCCTCCAAAGTATTTGTCATCCTATAACATACTTAGTATTTTCCTTGCTTAATTTTATTTATTTTGTATCTCTCCCACTAGAATGGTAGATCTACAAACAAAGGTTTGCTTATCTCTTCTGTTCAGTGCTGTCTCTCCAAAGCCTGGAACAGGGCCAAGCACACACAGGTGCTCAATATATGTCAGGAGCTGAGCCTCAGCTGAGATGAGTTCGGACTTGCTAGATCCAAAGAAAGAAAGTTCCACATCCCCTGGGGGTGAGATCAGATAAGGCACACCAAGAGGAGGTGGTATCTGGGATGCTCCTTGAAGGTCCCATCATAGAGATCTTGGGGTTCAGTGAGACTTCTGAGGTGGAAACATCAGGCATCACCTGGAAGGAGTGAGATGAGTCTAAAAGGATGAAAAAAGATGGGTCCATGGGCAAGGAGAAATCTGTCGGAGACCTTGAATCCCAAGGGCCTGACCCTGGATTTGGTTGTCAGAGATGTCCTACCCTAGTCTCTGATCCCCATACAGCTCAGAGACCTTATGCGCTAGACAAACACCCATATGTAAGGCCGAGACAATAATAACAAAGAGCTTATATTAATTGAGAGGTTATTAATTTATTGGGGCAGCTTGGAAGGAGAACATTCAGTCATGTAGGTTTGGTCCCAAACCCATCTCAGGTTCCCCCAGCAGGATGTGTGAAGTGCCTAAGTCAGTGGTCGGCAAACTGCAGCTCGCGGTTTGCCATTCTGTTGACTAATGAGTTTGCCGACCACTGACCTAGGCTCTCGATTTCAATAATTACAGGCTGTTGTTGTTCCTTGTGATTAAGCCCCTATCCCAGTGGTCGGCAAACTCATTAGTCAACAGAGCGGCAAACCGCGGCTCGCGAGCCACAGTTTGCCTACCACTGGCCTAAGTCATCAGTTCTTGGAGGCCTCTGGGTCTGGTGATGGTCTTGGGGAAGAAAACGGGCAACACTTCAGGGAAAAAAATGGAGGAGGGCGAGCTTCAATCATGGGGAAATATAGTTGGACACCTCAATCAGGTTTCCGTCAGGGTCTCGGAAGTAGATGGACATAATGGGCCCTTTTGCCCCAGTTCTGGGGACTGGACCCTCCTCAATAGGGACATCACAAGCCTGAAGTAGGAAGAAAAGACAAAAGTCATTCATTCCATTCCATGTGTGAGACCAAAATTTAATTCTTTATAGTGGCCTAGAAGACCCCTGTATCTTTCTGACCTCATCTACCATTCTCCCCTGCCTCCCTCTGCTCCAGCCACCTTCCAGCTCTATGGCCTTGGGCAGATAAATGCTCTGTACCTCAGTTTCCTCATCTGTGAAACGGGGATGATGATAATAATGTCTGGTATTATTTAGTAAGTGGTAGAGTCAGAATTTAAACCCAGGCAGTCTAGGCCAAAGTTCATACTCTTTACCCCTATGCTTTCTCTACTTTACTTTCAAACAAAACTTTTTCACTGATATTTTCCAAAAAAGAGTCCAGTATATTTGCACAGAATACATTTAAGACCTTGATATGTTTTCCCCAACAGCAGAACCAATGCCCCCCTTTACATGAAATAATTTGAAGTGTTACAGGGACACCAACATTAAATAATAGCAAATTATAAATTATTCCTTCTTCAATCCTTTTGATTATAGCAAGAAGAAAGACTCTGCTGGATGCTAACAAGTCCTTAGCACCTCCTTAGCCACTTGCCAAATCTCCATTTGGAATGTCAGGCCTGGAGCGTTCAGGGTATGGAAATAGATAGAATCGAATGACATTGTGATGCTTTTATAACTATTTGTTTTTACAGTTACCTTCCTTTTGTGCCAAGATATAATGAGTTTTTCATTTATTTGGTCAAACATTTT